>NC_045739.1:7050122-7064230 GCF_008692095.1 Etheostoma spectabile
TTTTTTCTTGTCCGTCCCACCTTGCTTTTGCTACCTCTGGCAAAGTACGTGGTTTTTTTGTGGTAGGCTTATCAAGGCCAAACAAACAACAGATGCATTTAAAGATTACAGGATTCTTAAAAGAATGCTTTTATGTATGGGACCCTGAACTAGTTTTTTTTTTTTTTTCTGCACACATGAATCTCTTTCTCATAATTATCTAAAAATGTAAGCCATCTACATGGATATCTCCATCATTCCCCTTAATTTGCTAACTACTATACTTCTGGGGTCAGTAGTTTAGGTCTTAACTCTCTTGCATTCCCCTGCCATATACCACCCACAATCCTTCAAAATGTTCTCTTGTCCTGCAGGATGCAGAGGAGTGTGACAAGGCAGGCAGTGTAGCTACCTGCCAGGCCGTGATAAGGGCTGTCATAGGGATTGGTATTGAGGAGGAGGACCGCAAACACACCTGGATGGAGGATGCAGATAGTGTGAGTACCAAAAAATGACCTAGAGGGGTCATTGACATACTTATTTGCTGTCAGCGTTTAACTTAACTGAGATGCTTTTCTGTTGTTTCAGTGTGTGGCCCATGGGGCTCTGGAGTGTGCCAGGGCCATCTATGCCCATGCTCTGCAGGTGTTCCCCAGTAAAAAAAGTGTCTGGCTTAGAGCTGCTTACTTTGAGAAGAATAACGGCACCAGGTGACCAGATTTAGTTCCAAAACAGCAAACCGTAGTAGTCAAAAGCTTCACTTCACGTCTTTGTTTGTAAATGTTTTAATCAATCGCTGTACTAAGAGTCTGCCACTGTGCTCCTCCCCCTCCATTACTCTTCCATGTCTCATTACACCTCTCAGGGAGTCATTGGAGGCCCTGCTCCAACGGGCCGTAGCTCACTGTCCCAAAGCAGAGGTCCTGTGGCTGATGGGGGCCAAGTCCAAGTGGCTGGCTGAGGATGTGCCTGCAGCCAGAAGTATTCTTGCTCTGGCCTTCCAGGTGATGATGATGATGATCATGATCATGATGATGATGTTATGCAAACTTTGACTTGTTCACAGAGTATCCATGCAAGCCTTTGTCTTAACTCTGTTTTCCTCAATAGGCTAACCCGAACAGTGAAGAGATCTGGCTGGCTGCTGTGAAGTTGGAGTCTGAGAATAACGAGTATGAAAGAGCCCGCCGACTGCTGGCCAAGGCCCGCAGCAGTGCCCCAACCGCCAGGGTGAGTTTGTATGTGTGTGAGCGAGAAAGTGGAAAAGAGAAAGATTTCCCTATTTCAAACTTTCATAAGGACCCATTACAAAAAAAGACTAGAAATCCACACAAATCTGCTGGATAAAAGTTAAATAATTGTCCCCAGTAAGGTTTTAATATATCAGTCGTCTTATTTTGTGTTTGTTGCAATGTTATACAGCCTGAAAAGATATGTTCTCCAAAAAAAGTACTCTCCTTAGAAGGTTGATAAAATCAACACACATTTCCCTAACTTTCTTGGCAGTTATTTCACAGGGGAAGATTGAGACTGTACCGGCCCTTCTGTGACCCTCTGTACCAGTACGGACAGTTTAGTTTTCATTATGCAACGTTGATATGAATAGAGCTGCAACCCATGTTGGGATGGCTTATTAACAGGCCTGTGTTCTTCTCCACTTTGAAGACTTGACAAAAAGAAGCTTTAATGTGTTTAATAATTAATTGTACTTGAAATATCTTCTACAAAAATGCTGTCTTTCTCAGGTTCAGGCTTGCCAGGTTTCTACACCTCAAAACAGTCAGCACCTCTCAGGTTAACCGATGCTGTCAGCGGTGCTCTTAAACTATCACTCTCTCTATCGAGTGACCTGGCTACACTCCCTTAAGTTATCTCTATTGTATTTGCTGACAGGTATTGATTGACCTGTCAGATAACACAACTGCTTTGTGTTGAAGTATTAAAGCTATGCCCTCGGAAGTTGGTATTTGATACATCTGAAAGCTGGTAGGGTATTTGCTGGGGGGCTACTGTATAAGTATTTCAAAAAATTTGTGTTGTGCCATCTCAATATAATATATTCCCAGGGGAATTTGAAAGACTGAGGTTATGTATCTGTACTGTCTATACATATATCCTGGATGAAAAGAATGTGCGTTTGTTATCTCTATAGGTATTTATGAAGTCAGTCAAGTTGGAGTGGGTGTTGGGGAACATAGATGCTTCCCAGGAGTTGTGCACCGAGGCCCTGAAACACTACGAGGACTTCCCCAAACTTTGGATGATGAGAGGCCAGATAGAAGAGCAGTGTGAAAACATGGATAAGGCCAGAGAGGCGTACAACCAAGGGGTGAGGAGACGAAAGGGTTTGTTTTGCCGTTTTATAACCATAAAGGCATGGGAAGTAATGCAGTGGCGTTCGACAATTCAAAAGTGCATTATTGATGAGATGTTCTTTGAATAGAAAATGAGTGTTTCCCCAATGATTGGTAAAATAAATACGGTAAATAACCGGTCTGTTTCCGTAGTTGAAAAAGTGTCCCCACTCGGGCGGCCTGTGGTTGCTGCTGTCTCGTCTTGAAGAGAGAGTGGGACAGCTGACCAGAGCCAGAGCAATCCTGGAAAAGGCCAGACTCAAGAATCCCCAGGGTCCCGACCTATGGTGAGAAAATCCACTTGAATGCAAAAGCAGAATGCTGCCTGAGAAAGAGTCAAGACTGAGAATGTGTCCCCTGTGTTCAAATTTTGTTATTTATGCTGGGCAATTACAAATTGGTACTTTGGCGTTCAAGAGGCTTCCCTTATTTCCCTGTCTTGATATATGTTTTTGATTTTACCACATTCATTAAAAAAACTTAACTTAAAAACAGCACAGAAACACAAACTTGGAACAATGCCAAAATGAGACCAGACAGACACATATAATTCTGTGCCTCTATAATTATTTGTATGTCGTCATATTAACCAGGTTGGAATCGGTCAGACTGGAGTTCCGGGCTGGACTAAAGAACATCGCCAACACACTGATGGCCAAAGCCCTGCAGGAATGCCCCAATTCAGGTGAGAATAAGTTCCTGTTCTAACCCTTTTTTTCAGGTTTTGAAAAGGCCAATAGGGCAATGAATTGACATGAAAGACAATGAAATGAAATGAAAGACATCTGAAAAAGTTCATGCTCATTATTTTAATATTAACCTTGTTTTTCTCTGAATTTGCGTATTTCTTTAACAGCAGAATCAATCAGAAGGTTTTTTGTACTAGCCAAAGTCAAGCTAATGTTTACCTCTATATTACCTCAATATACTTTCTTTTATTATATCTGCTACAACCACCTGATCTGTTCTATATAAATCTGACTGCCACATTCACTTGTCATACGCAATCAAAATTGCGTGTGATCTTTCAGTTATAGTAAGATGAGTTGCGCAAGACACCAGTTCCTCATTCCTGTTCAAGTATATATAAATGTATTCCAAAACAATGTCTAGAACATAAATATGAATTGAATAAGAATATTTTTATTGCCAACCGTATTCCTATTGCCTAGGTTGCAGATCACAATAGCTTCATGTGCTGTTAGTAATGCCAAATTCTCTGTTTCACCCCATTCCCATTTCCTTCCTATAAGGTATCCTGTGGGCTGAGGCAGTGTTTTTGGAGGCAAGGCCCCAGAGGAAGACTAAGAGTGTGGATGCTTTGAAGAAGTGTGAACATGATCCCCATGTCTTGCTTGCTGTAGCCAAGTATGCCATTATCTCGTCATTGTTCTTTTTCTCAATAATAAGCTCTGTTTATAATGCAATACTTTATTAAAAAATATTCTCTCTTTCTCTGCCGTTCTGGTTTTGTACTGCGTTAAGCAAACTTTTATGCATGGATTTCATTTCAAATGCATTCTTGTGCACACCTTTTTAGGTTGTTCTGGAGTGAGCGAAAGATCACCAAAGCCAGAGAGTGGTTTCTGAGGACAGTAAAGATTGAGCCAGACCTGGGAGATGCTTGGGCTCTCTTCTACAAGTTTGAGTTGCAGCATGGCACAGAGGTATGGCTCTTATTTTTGACTTTCCTTATCTGGGTACAACACTTGTGCCACTTTGGGTGCCTCAGTGGTCCCTTTTACATGGAATTACTATCAAGCTCACATGGTTCACTTTTGACAGAGAATTACAATTGCATTCTGCAGTCAGATACAATCTCCATGAATGTATCCGGTAATAAGAGCTAGGACTGCACTGGACGGCTAATATTTTCATTGTATCAAAATTACATCTACAAATGGTGCTTTATCTAACCTCGCTTGTTTGCATCCACCAGGAACAGCAAGAAGAGGTGCGAAAGCGCTGTGAGAATGCGGAGCCCCGCCATGGAGAACTATGGTGTGCCGAGTCCAAACACGTCCTGAACTGGCAGAAGAAGACAGGAGAGATCTTAGCAGAGGTAGCCAGCAAGATCAAGAACACGTTCTGAGAATGGGGAAAATGTGGACTGAAAACACCTGGAGGACTCTGTTAGTCACCAGTTGAGCAGGAAACAGCTATGGACATGCTCAACTATTGTTCTCAACCAGAACTTGCCCATCTGGGGCAGATACAAAGTATTCAAACATACCCCCCCTTACCTTTTTCAGCTTTACTGTTTTACCAAATGGAATCACAGTTTCTATTCTTACCAACAGAATGATAATATATGTCAAAGTAAAACCTTAGTACCAATTTAAAACTCATAATCACTGATTACCGTCTTCAAGTGAATAAGTAACAGCAGTGGTAGGTTTTTGTGGCTAGGTCTGGGGTTTTTCAAATAGCACAGGGACTGTCATTGAACTGTAGTTAGTTTTCTAGTCTTCAGATGGATTGAGTTCAGGACTTTGAATTGGCCACTCCAGGACATAATATTATTGTCTTTAAGCCACTCCTGCGTAGCTTTGGTTTTATGGTTTGGCATTCGCTTTGCTGCAAAGTAAACCTTCTCCCAAGTCTGCTGCAGGTCCTCTTGGATTTAAGTATATTTTGCTGCAATCATTTTGCCCAGAGCCTGCAACCGAGAAGAATCCCCACAGTGTGACGTTGCCTCCATCGGTTAATGGTGGAGATGGTGGCGATGGTGTGTTTCTGGTGATGTCTCTGTTTTTGCTAACATCAAAAATATAGTGCCGTATGATGATGCAGATGTTTAAGGTTGGTCTCATTAGACCATAGAACCTTCTTCCACTTAGTTTGAGTCTTTCACATGCCTTCTGGAAAACACTGGCTCAGATGTTACACAAGCAGTATGCTTATCATTGTAACACTGGGCTGCACCTGGCAGATCACCCAGGCAACCATTGTTTAAATAGTTCTCAGAAAAATTAAAGGGAAACACACCTACTCTGAGGTGCTTGCTTAATTCATAGATTTTTGTAAATCAACCTTTAGCATAATCTCTAAAGGCAAAGTGTTGATGTACAGCATGACTTAAAGGATTGTATCAGAGCTATGAGTTTGCAGCGCTGTCTTTTCAGCTTCTGATGTATGTGCACAGTCTCATATCTTGACAACCTTCAGACTTATGCATATTGAGCATTTTGGAAATGGTAATGTACAGTAACTTCTGTTATTTGGACCTAGTCATGACCACCCATGTGAAATACACTTGCTAGTCTCATTGTTTTGTCATGCTGTTGGTCCATGTGGCCGTCGGTTCAGGTCTGCGTGTGCCAGATGTATGTGTGCTGAATTGAAAGAGTGTGAAAACCATGGCCCAGCATTACTATACCGGCCAAGTTTGGGAGAAGACACACAGGTGATCTCTGTGCAACATATAATGTCAGTTCTAACAAGTGGTTGCACCAACAATGATGTAGGTGTATTATAGTAAACGGGGTTAAAAATGAGAGGTAATCAGTTATTTTGTTTTATATTTCTACTAAATTAGGATCAATATGTTGATTTGTTTTCACTTTGACATTAGTCGGCTTTTCTGCTGATTACTGTGATGTTGTGAAAATTGCAAAAAAAACAAACTTAAATGGGTACTGTGAGAGAGAAATATTAAACACTCATGTTGATTCCATTTTTTTAGTATGTCTGGACTGAACTTTAGATATTGGGTATTATTGTCAAAACTTGTTTGTTAAAAAAAAAGAACATCTTATTTTTGAGGAATTTTGTTTTCATGTCTGTTAAGTAATTGTATATAAACTCCTTGTCAGGGATTATTACATGCTTTCTCATGTTCTAGTAGTGACATGCTTTTTTATTTAGCATGCTTTAAATGTGTTTAAATACTTTGTAGGCATCCAATAAACAAAATAACAGTTCATTGCAAAATTGCAGAACTGTTTTTCCTGAACAAGTCCTATTATAAAATGTCCTGTTGTGATTTGAATGTCAAATTTAATTCTGTGTGAGTACAAGAATTGTACCCACTCCAATCCTCCCATGCAGTTCCCATGTATGCTCAGCATTGTGGTGGCTCTGCATGGAGTTTTTATTTGTAACTGGTTTGTTTGAAATCAGTTTGGATTGTGGCATCATGCACACATTTTTTTTTTTTAAACAATATAACCATTAAGCACCGTTTCATTATTCGACTGTTTTTTATTGCTCACACTATAGCTTTGGGGCTCCATCCTTATCTAAGCAACCCACTGTCAACATGTGTGCCCAAAATCCATCGGCTCTTCACACCACACCTCCTTGGCATCACGTCTTTCCAACGAAACCGAAAGGATGAAGGCAAGTGATTAATTGCATAAGTTGTCCTCGACTTGATCGTACTGGAGATTGTTGAAATCCTAAACCCCGCGTCAGCAATCCATGACGGGAAAGGAAATTGGAGCAGCAGTAACTTTGGTGATGTTGGAAACCACGGAGCACCACATCGGAAGTGTACCCGCCACCGCATTAACCTATCCACCTGAGGAAGTGTAAAAATACTGAGGGGAAAAAAAAGGTTTTGGAGACAATGAGCGCGGCCAGATCAGGAGTAATTCCTTGGACCTCCCTGCTACTGATAGAGATGTCTTTGCTTGTCTGAGGATCCTGCAGTAGAACATGATAAATGGTAAGTGGGGATTTAACATCTGGTGCGTATTTACGCAACAGATGGGCTAATGTAGAAAAGTATTGCAAGTTGCGCCGCTGACGGTGAAGTCTGTGTACTATATCTGTCAGGTTATTATGGTATTAAGTACAAACTGCTGGAAACCGACGGACCTTACAGTGCCAGCTGTAGCGCACTGTGCGTCCGAGCAGAAGCCAATTAAACAGTGATTCATGTTTGGATTTTTCTCATTGTAAATGTAGAATGGACTTTTCCTTTACAGAATGTTTGTTGTAACAACTATCTCTTTCATAGTGTCTGACCGGAACTCTACTCCGTAGTATCCTGTTGGTTCTCTTGTTGGCCGACGCTTGTGGTAGACGTAGATGTAACTATATAGAAATCCTGGGCTCCTACAGAGAGGTCATCTTCGTTGAGCTGCAGAATCTGGTATGAGGACATTGTTGCGCATATGTCTTTGCCACTATGTGTGCCTCATGTGTAACTTCAAATTTAGTTTCTAGTTTTATTTTTTTCTATTTGCTCCAGTAGCATGGTCTACTATTTCGAGTCAGTTGCAGTAATTTAACAAATGGGAACAATGCTTGAATATCTTGTGATAGGCTACAGCGCTCTAGTGCTTGCAACTGTCATAGCTCGTTTTTTTTCTCTATTGAATAAATCCATATTTGCTTGTTCTCATGCAGAATTTGACTGGCTCATTTAATACCTCCAAAGTGAGAGACCCCTGTCCCTCAGGAAAGGTAAATGGCACTACAGTTTGTGCACTTTCAGCACCATGGACAGGGTAATAATGATTCATAAAAGGCTAATTTGTCCTGATACTGTTGAACTGTGGGTTTCACAAGAACCTGACACATAATCTGCATGTCATTAAATATTTGGCAAATTTAAAAGAAGAGTTCCCACCAAAATAATTTTTGGGTGTAATTTAAGCTTGCTTGCTGTATATTATCAACTGATGAGCTATTTGAAATGCCATTTTATTTAATTCACTCTCTGGGCATCTGTCTCACGGCAGGCTCGTCGCATCCTGGTTTCCATCTATGGTATGACACAGCAGATGAGGTGTCAGAGGGGCGGCAAGCAGACGTCTGACCTGGAAAAGCCACTGGTGAGCATGGAGCAGCTCATCATTCACAACTGCAGCCCTGATTATCTGGTGAGGAAAGATCTATATTCTTTTCTTTGTGTTGAATTAATATATCCATTGAGTTTTCATTTTCCCACACATTTGACACATCAAAGAGCAAAACAAAACTGCACAGAAAATGACATCCCACCCCCATACCAACCTTCTGATACATGAATTAAGAAATAAATAAAGGTTGGGCTAGGGAAATGGTTTGCACATGGTACAAAGATGCTCGAACCTCCTTCATGATGTGACCCTGAAATGAACAGTATAGGCTATTAATGCAGATAACTGGATAAAAGCCAATGTTTTATCTGCATTATTCTTTTTCTGGTTGTATGCTTTCAGGGGAAGAAATTATCTTGTTCAGCTGTCCAGAAAATACGAGGAAAGAAGAGAAAGAGAATAAGGTTAATTAAAGTTATCAAGGCATTGATCACTTGTTGGCAGAAACTTCAGAGTGCCTCTATGCTCTTGAAGTAGGGTGTAATTATAATGCTGTGTCCTCCTGGTTCCTGTAAGCCTGTGCTACTTCCAGGTGAATTTCAGAGCATCAAAAGGATATCACTTGGCCAAAGACTCACTGTTTTTTCAAATGCAATATCATAAATGTTTACTATTGTCAAGTTCTCCGTGTTTTGTGTGTAAAGATTATACCAGACTTTGCATGTCAGCATTGCTCCTTGTTTTATGGAATAGTTTTATAGTAACCACAGATAAGCTACAAAGTATCCACAATGCATTCAAATACTTTTAGAATATGCACATTTTCCAAAGTCTATTTTGTTTTAACAACTATTTTTGTCTGTGTTAGCCATATGTAACCATTATACCTATGAATGTTCTTCAGTTTATGTTTTGGAGTATATGCAATATAATAAAACAAACTTTTAAAAATGTTTAATTTCTACTAATCACCGATTGATATTGTGAATATTATTATTGTTATTATTATAATTATTATTATTATTAGTGATGGTGGTGGTGTAGGTTCAGTAGCAACTAAATATATTTATAAATAAATATATATATATAGATAAATATCTTTATTACTATTATCAGTGTATAACAATCAAACTTCCAATATATTACAAAAAAGATAATACAAAAGTAAAAAATAAAAGTAATCATAGATCATAATGCATCAATATATAAAACAAGACTTTAAGCCACACTTCCAAGCCTTGTACAAAGTATCCTTGTTATAAAATAATAGAAAAATCCTGTTAATCATGTATTTTGGAGTGAGATGGCTGTTCTCAGAGTAAACTATAGCTTTGCGCCTAAAGTCGGCTTCCCGGGTAAAGCCCTTGTTGCTATTAGAAGCGGAACACTTCTAAAACACCATTGTTTCCGCCCGGAGCGGAAGATGTGTTGCACCGCGTCGACCAAACCATTTTCTAGCGATACGAAACATCAACATGCGGTAAATACCCTTCAATACTAACCCATTTATACAAATGTACGTTTAAAACTTGATTTAAAAGTATTTCCGTTATATTGTCTCGCTTACATTTTTTAGAGACAGACAAACTTCATCTATTAATAAAACATTTTTTTGTGTTAACTGTCGGACTTAGCCAGACATTTTGACGAAATTTTACGGAATGTTCTAAACATGAAAAAACTTACACTTAACAGCTGAAAGCGAAGTATAGCTCTTGTGTGGCCTGGTTTGGTTGAGTAACGTAAACGTACTGTACGTCGAGTAGCTCCTGGCGGAGCAGACATGGCCAACAGCAACAGTGTAGACATGGATCCAGATGTTGCTCTGAGGCTGTTTGAAGAGGGAGCTACCCTGGTGTTGCTGGGTGTTCCTCAAGGTACGGAGCTGGGGATTGACTGCAAGAGTTGGCAGGTTGGTCCCCGCTTCAAGGGTGTGAAGATGATCCCCCCAGGCCTGCACTTCCTCCACTACAGCTCCGTTAACTCGCCGAGCTGTGGAGGAGAAATTGGTCCAAAGACAGGCCTCTTCCTCACTCTCAAACCCAAAGACATTCTGTTGGCCAACTGGGATCCCAAAGAGGAAGATCTGGACTTCTCAGCCTCCCAAAACGAAGAGGAGGTGAACCGGATCAGGGCCACCTTGCAAGACCTGGATCCTCACCTGGGGCCCTATCCGTACGAGGTGATGAGGAAATGGGTGTCCCTCACTGACCGTCTGAGTGAGGAGCTGGCCAATAACTTACAGCCTCTTTCAGGTCGAATATGTGCCTTTAGTGACGTCATCCCTGAGCTTCAGCTCAGACACACCAAAGACAGGGCAGAGCAGCCGAGGAATGACACAGCCTGTCAGAGCATGAAAGAGGGACTCAACAGGCTCCCCAGGATGAAGCAGAGGGAGGGGACGGAGTTGCGCTTCTCTGTTATCCCAGAGAAGAAATACCCTGCTGGGGCTACACCGGCCGAGATCACCCAGTGCAGCCTGGATCTGAGCTATGCCCTAGAGACTGTGCTGGAGAAGAACCATGAGCTGCAGCCTCTTAACCTGCTAGGTATGTGTTAAGTACACAAATATTAGGTCGTCAAAATAGCACACAATTCCATTTTTTTTTTTTTTTACATAAAAAACTAACCACATTTCATCTCTCCCCTCTCAGGTGAGCTGCAGTTTGCCTTTGTGTGTTTCCTGATTGGAAATGTGTACGAGGGCTTTGAGCACTGGAAGAGTCTCCTCGCTCTCCTGTGCCGATCCGAGGAGACAATGCGAAAGCGTAAGGAGCTGTATCTGGGGCTCATCGCCGTGCTTTACCACCAGCTCGGAGAAATCCCACCTGACTTCTTTGTCGACATTGTGTCTCAGAGCAACTTCCTCACTTCCACACTGCAGGTAGATGCCCAGAATCCCATAATAGCTGGGATAAACATGATTGCAAAGTACATACCAATGAAAGAAAAAAAACATGTAGTGTCAGTCAGAAGCTTTATCAAGATGCATAGACAACAATTCTTTTGAGATTCTTGTGATCTCAACAGCATATCTAGTGGAAGGATCCAGGAAGTGGAAGTGGTTTACATGTCCTACCAAATGTTTACTATCCCATCTCAACATAAGGAAAAAGAAAATACCTAATTAGTTGACTTAGATTAATAATTGGCTGTAGATTAGTGAATGCATTTAACTTCTGAAATTAGAGACATATTAGACAAGTCCAGTCCTAGTATTTCAAAGATCAGGGTTATTTATTTATCAAGAGTGTCAAGGTGGTCCTTCCTGTCATAAATTTCTCACATTGACCAGAAAAGTAATCTTTTCTCCGCCAGGATGTCATAACCTGTTAGGAGTTCCCAGGAGGTGGAAAATAATATGGAAAATATGAACACACATATCAGTTTTAGAAATATAGAATGTCAAGGCTTTGCCTAAATTATTATTATATATTATCAAGGATGTTCACATTTACAAATAATTACATTGAGTTTTTATCTTACAGGACTTTTTCCAGTTTTCCAGTGGGCCCGGTATAGACGGCACACTGCGAAAGAGAGCAGAGAAGTTCAAAGCTCACCTGACTAAGAAGTTTCGCTGGGACTTTGATGCAGACTTGGATGACTGTGCCCCTGTGGTGGTGGAGCTGCCGGAAAGTGTTACAGTGGACTGAGACTGTGTGTAATATGGATTCAGTGTACATGCTGGAACCATAAGCAGGGGACGGGACTGAAATAATCTGACACTGAAGCCTGGTATTTAACACCAGATCCAAAGCTTCTTAGGAGGCTTAAGGAAACTTAAACAACAACCTCAATGCAGTTTCAGTCATACCAGTAGTTCTTTAACAGTGTGTGTTGAGAGCGTTAATGTAGGCTGTACAACCACTTCTCATATGTGGGCACATTTTGTACCCTGTTATGAAGAAAACAAAATCATGTTGTCACCCGAAGTGTTCAATCATGGCATGGCTGCATTTTACTGTAGGGACTACGGGCTGAAAATAGCACTCGTGCTACAACCCGGTACATGCATCTCCTTGTTCTTATACTAGGTTAATGTTAACTTTTGTTTTGTTCCTGTTTAAATAAAATAAAACCTATAGTAAATATCAGCGGTGTCCTCTGGTGGTGGCTTTTTCTAAGGTCAGCAAGCAAGTAATTGGGTTCTAAAACTGCATTACTCGACAGTTTTAGAACCCAATTACAACACATTTATTGCCAAAATCAACCCACTGGTTGTTCTTAACCTCACTCAAGTTGGAGGGTTTAATTAATGAATGGCTATGTTAAGAATTAGAAATGGTGTCATACACAGAGCTGTTATCTTCATCAATTGTGGAGAACTTACACGTTCACCACAAGTGCCACATAACAACTGCATGGATAAGGACACATAGTGTAACCTTAATTTCACCAAACCTTATAAGAATTCTAGATATACATGATTTAGCTTGAAAACAAAAAGAATAGTATTGTGTGACTGTAGTAGTTCTATACCTCCTTATATTAAATATAAATAGTTTTGTGTTGATTATTCATTTTTGTTGTCACACTGAAAATGTCAAAATCGCTATCACATGTTTGTCATGGTGAATTGTTTAAACTAAAAGACCCATCTGAGCTGTTTTCTTCAGAACCTTACTAAAACACATGTTTTTTTTAAATGATTTATTGGATCCAAATTCCCTTAAATAAAAACACTTTTGATAAAAAAATAGCTGTGTATTCTACTGCTTCCTGTCTGTCAGGGCCTTTTAGTAAATACTGATACACGTTTCAATACCTGCCAGGAGTCTGTCTCTCTCGCCTCCACTGGATGGCAGTCAAGGGCTTTTTGTGAAATGTTCAACTATGTTTCTTGATGAGGGTATTCATTGTAAATGTAATAACTTGCACTCACACAGGATGAAAAGCTGCTGATTTCTGTGCTGGGAAGAAGAAGTAGGTTGGTTGGAAATCATCCTTAAGCTTACTGATCTCAACGAAGATGCCTTGTGAAACGGAAAGGTGGAGGAAGAAGTGTGAGGAGCACAGATATAATTACAAGCAATTTAGTAGCTGTGTGTGTGTCTCTCTCCCCTTCTTTGGCAGTGATGGATGGGATGGGCCTTGTGTTGGTCCATCAATCCATTCACTCGTTAATTTCTCTTCTGCCCTCCCTGAACCTTTTTTCCCTCCAGCTGGACTCTGCTTTGACATATCCCAGCTATGTGAACACATCTATAACCGTAAAGCTGCTGTGAAAAGAACTAAAGCCATCTAATGCAATTATGTGAATCAATAGAGTCTTGGCCTGTTGAGGGAGATCCAAATGCCAGTACAAGAAATCAATTCTTTTCTCAGAATACAGATGGTGTTGTGAAAGCAATGGTAGTGTCAGGCTTTATGATGAAAACTCCCCCTTTTGAAAATGTACGCACATCTTAAAAGAAGATCAGTTCTGTATTTGTGGTCCACTCTGAGACCACTGGGGCCCTGTAATGCTTGCTATTTTCCTTTTGAATGCAATTAGATGAAGATGAAAATGGCTTGGAACACATGTTGGATACATCACAGCACAACATGGAAGGAAATGTACGGCAATTATTGGTAGATTCAGGTCCCTCTCTGGGGATTAAGTACTGAACACTGTCAATGAGGACAGTCTCATAAATTACACTTTTGGGACGTACTTGGCGTTCCTGCCCCTCCATTACGGCTGAAATTACAGTCTACAGAACGCCAGAGGACAACTCCATTAAGTGTCCAGCTTTTGTGTGTCGCACGTACTCTTTCACCCTTGGCAAACGCTCTCCTGCCATGATCCTGCTATGGCAACCGTTTTCCTTTTAATCTCTCTTATTTGTTTTGTTTGGTGTGGCCGCCCTGGGGAGTGAAGCACGCTGGGAAACGGATTGAGTTGATTGTGAAAAACCTCAAAGGCGAGCAGGCCCTGTCCGTCATGGTGGGGCTTTCTCTCCATTAGATGTGAGCTGGTCATTTTCAGGGGGCTTCACAAGCTGCTCACCCTGCCAGTGTAAACACAAGCCCCTCTGTTTCT
>NC_045739.1:7064240-7088290 GCF_008692095.1 Etheostoma spectabile
CCTACCCACTCTCTCCCCCCCCCCCTCACAGCAGCAAGAAGGATGGATGTTGGTGTGCGTGCGTGTGATTTCTTGACCGCGTATTTACTTTGGTTCTGATAATAATTATTGAGCAAATCCGGTGTTTGATTGGTCATTGGTTTGTGCTCACCTAAGCATCTGCAATAAATGGGCAAATGACTGTCCACTAATGTGCAATTTTAGAAATACAGTGAGAGATTTGGAGGATTATCAGCACCCAGAGGATCCGTTCTAGTTCCCTGCGGTTGTTGCATTGCTGTGGGTCTTTGCATTTCCCCATATATTGTATTTTTTGTAGAAGTTTTAATTCTAGGTTGTCGTTTCTCATGTTCTCCATCTTTCTGTACAGATTACTTGCCAGTTCTCTGCCTGCTCTTTGTCTTTCACCCATCGAGGTGAAGTCTGTTTCTTTCTATGACCACTTTGATGTATGACTAGATGCATACTTATAATGAATAGCTTGTCATAAAGCAGACTTTTTGCTAATTGCCTGTGTCTGTTGATTACAGAAGGGAAATATGTTGGTACAGAAGTGGAAAGAGGTGTTTACTCATTGACCTCTTTATTGTTTAGTGGTGGTGAAGTTTTCTCACAAACCAAATATGAAAGCATGTGAAGTTTGTGCATCTGTGATGTGGATTCCGTTCTCTGCCCACACATATCAGCTGCTGCTTCCTCTCACCTTTTTTTCTTGCACTTTTCCTTCAGTGTCTGCCTCGTAAGTGTTGATGACCAGCCTGCCTGTGATTCCACTGTATTCCCTCTCTTGTGCAGTACCAACGGAGCTTCACAAGTCTGACAGGCATGACACAAATGCGAGGCAGGCACGTGTACATTTTCCCAGGACGTGTACATGAATGTGCGGTGTGGGGCGCATGTACATTTTGAGCTCTGGTGCCCAGACATATGGAGAGGGGGCGGGTGGGGGAGAACTAAAAGCGGGGATGGACAAGGTTAAAAATGCCTCCTGGAAATTTTATACACACCAGGGAAGAGAGAGAGAGTGTGTGAACAATATGTTCTGTTATAGTGATCTGCTGAAGTGATTAAAGGCAGCAGCCAAAGGCAAGGCGGTAGACCTTTTGAGGTCTGGTCAGCAGGCATGTGTGTATGTCAGTGGTCTTTCTGATCATGTAGCATGAGGGCCCGGCAGCTGGGCCATAAATGTCCCAGCCTAACTATCTCAAGTTGTAGAGGTGAAACAAGCACATGCTGTGATTAGCACACACACAGACACAGCAGCACAACAGAGGCAGAGATAACTTCTGCTGTCATGTCTCCCTGTTGTCACAGAGCTCATAAAAGTGTCTGCGCTTATGCTGTATATCATCCTCGAGAGCCTAACTAAACATTGGACAAGTCATTTTGAATCAAATACAGTTTGGACAAACCACAATAAAGATCTTTTCCTGGTCCCTAGTCCCCGTCCTCAGTCAATCAGATATCCTTCACTCTCCCCCACCTGCCCATCAGATGACTGATCCCTGACTTCCATTTTTAGTGTGTGTGTGTGTGTGTGTGTGTGTGTGTGTGTGTGTGTGTGTGTGTGTGTTGTCTTTGGCCAGGGCACTGCAGCATGAACTCTGGCGGACCTTGTCACAGCAGAAAGGATCTGAATTCCTCTGCACCCCAAATGCACACACAACTCACTTTCTTTCTCTGTGTGAGGGGTTTGAGGTGAAAGCAGACCCTTCTTGGTAGCCCACACCCAGGGAGAACCTGCTGAATGGTAACAGGGTGAGAGAAGGGCAGGAGGGAAACCCTGAGCAGACGGCCTTTCAGATGGCGCTTTGAGGAGGATGAAAACATTCATCACTCACTGTTTCTTCTGGGTCTTAAGTCATTCCGGTTTTCTTCTGTCCTTTTCCAGCTTTCTTTTAAGTTTTTCTTCAGCCTCTACCACCTGCACCAAAACCCTTCACCTTGCAAACAAAACACACACACACACCACACACACACACACACACACACAACACCACACCCACCACCACACACACACACACACACACACACACACACACTCTATACTTTTTATTTTGCCCTTAATCTTAAAAAAGTAACTTCTTTGTCTGTACCCCTCTGTGAAATTATCCCTCCACCTGCCTGCCTCCAACCAATCAGGTATAATATACAGTGCTAACTGTATGATGTCAGCAGCAGGTATTTTTGACATGGAAGTGAAGATTCAAGGATTCCATACACAATATTTCTAGAAAAGGAAAAAATAATCTTAACAGCTTTTCCCCAAAGTGAATAGAAATAATGCAGGTCATATAAATGACTCAATAATTTAGAAGAAAAAAAGGTCTTGTGACATGTTGTAGGGGTCCTAACCCTCGGTTGGCAACCACTGCTGTAAAGGTTAATAAGGGCTGCTTTTCCTTGGCTTGTGTTGATTATTATCATTTTTTTTCTTGTGGAACAAAGAAAAAATAATCTTCTCTATCTTCCTCTACTTTCCATCTTTTCATTTATGTGCATCCATGTCCCAGAAATGCTTGTTACTAACCTAGCTCTGGGGAGTCATTCCCGGAGTCCTTATGTTCTTTTTTTCCCCAGCATGTTCCCTTGGATCAGAGAGGCTCCGAAATCAGGGTAGCAGCGGTCGCCATGGTCCCACCACGTCTGTGATGCCATGTTCAACGCTCACTGCGGTGCCGCTACGTCCTGCTACGTCCTGCTACGTCCGCTGTGCCTTGTAATGCCGCACAGCGTCCTGCTATGCCATGAACTACTACAAAGACTGCTACAAACTACTAATTTTTTCTATTTTTGTTATTGCCACTCTTCATTCTAACCCCAACCGGCCCGTCAGACGCCGCCTACCAAGAGCCTGGGTCTGACCGAGGTTTTCTGCTAAAAGGAAGTTTTTCCTCGCCACTGTCGCACTGTTGCTTGCTCTGGAGGAAACTACTAGAACTGTTGGGTCCTTGTAAATTCTGGAGTGTGGTCTATCTGTAAGTGTCTTGAGATAACTCTTGTTTATATTGAGACTATAAATAAAATTGAATTGAATTGAATTGAATAGAAAAAAAGGAAATCATTAACATCCTTTTTCGATGGTTAAATATTCCCATTTATCCTAGAAAGTAAACTGAAAATAAAAAAGTGTTCATGAGAATAATTCTTTTCAAGAGCTTACTGAGTGGAAGACAATGACGCATTGCACAATAATGATTCAATCTGTTTTTCTGTAGAATTGAGCCTGCCGGTTCATTCTTGACCTTGAAAGTTGTTTGACTTCATGATTTTAACCAACGGTTCAATTACCAGCTTTTTGTGGCGCTTTCAACCACAACCCATGGTCTTTATCAGCTAACCCAAAAATCAGTCCAAACTCACTGAGACAGCGACAACATTCATTTTGGAGACACTCTGCACATTTTTCAAACTCCATCCGCCAACAAAAACTGAGATGGTACTGAAAACTCTTGACATTGAGTTAAGATTTTTTGATGAAAAGAACTCAAACGTCTTTAATGATAGTCCAGTTTTGATTGAGTTCTTCATTGTCCCTTAATTTTTTTTCCTTCTCTTTTTCTTGTCACTTTGTCACAACTCTCCCTCCTCTCTCAGAAGGCAGTGCAGGTTTGCATAGTTCCCTCCTTATGCATCATGCTGTAGCTCATTCTGAAAGAAATGGTATTTGTTTTGTGACACAGGGAGTTTTTTAAAAAGATGCAGAAAAAAACCCTCGTCCCATGTTTTTTATTCCTGCATCTGTTTAATACAACAGTAAATCTTCCTCTTCCTCTGTGTTCTTTTTTCCCCATCCCACTTTTTTCTACTGTGTTCCACTTCCTCCCTTCCTCTGTTTTCGCTGTCCAGGCTCAAGCTGAGTTATGGGACAATCATCCAGAGTAGCAGAGAGAGTTGACTCGGATCTGTTATCAGTATTTCCTAGTTTGCTGTCCCTTCTCTATTCTGTGCTCTCTAAAACCTCAGCTCATAATCATTCGCAGACACAAAAGAAACATCACTTCTCATCAGGGTATGTTTGTTAGGGGTATTATGTAAATGACTCTTAATGACCATTTTCTTTAAAGTCTTTCCCTGCTGCTCTTCAGCTCCAACTCTCCCTCAGTGTCGCTGGCCAGAATCCCAGACACATCACAGCTGATCGTCCCTAATCTGAGCCCTAGCTGTCTCCTGTCCTATCCTGCTGCTGTCACCACTGCAATTACGTCCGTCTAATTGGACAGGCTTCTGTCAGTGTGTGTGGGCGCATATGCGGCTGGCTCCATGTTGTAGCCAGGCTTACTGGAGCCAGGTGGCCACGTGTTTGGCTCACACAACTATTTTTCTATCGATGCTAGACCGCAGGCAATAAACAGCCATGTGATGCACACAGCTCAAGGTTGGATATAACCCCAAAGACTTGGCAAAGCATGCATGGGAAGACGTTAAATATTACCAGGAATGGGACAATTGACTGGTAGGTTTAGAAGTTTGGCTAAAGTTTGTATGCAGATATGACCGACATGGTTTGAGTTTATTCCAAGATGTTAATGGAACTGTGAAGAAGAAATAATGGCCTAGAATCTGAGATTTTTGAATAATGGCCAACACAGATAAACTGAAGTTGTGTGTTCACTGGGTCTCCGATGAGTAGCTTGGGCCTTGAAGCTGAAATGGGAGAGGCTTGAAGAGTCTGGGGTCATGGAGAGCATTAGAAAACTGAGAGACAAGGGAAAGTATAAAGTCATTTATAATAAAATGGCTTCAGCAACAATTCAGCAGCATGTTAGGTGTGGTATAGTTGCGGTATGTCAGCTTAAGGATAATTATGGGGCTTAAGTCATTTAACTGAAATCACTAACGACTTGCAGAAGCTGCTCATCTGCCATGATGTCACTAAAAGCTGCAACAAAGCATTTTACATCATAAATTTTACCACAAACACTGTGGCGCACAGCTCCCTCTCTCTGCAGCAAACCCAGAAGAAGCATCACTTAAATGTTTCCATTAAGATTCATTACTCTTGCCTTGTCTCTCTCTCTTCTCCCCATGTCACCCTCTTTCCATGACAGGGCTTTGTCTGGTGCTGCTGGTGATGTTTATCCCTCTGACCAATGGTGTCTGGCAGGTAAACAGACTGGCCTGGGTCCTGGTCCGGACCGATTTCATGTTTCTGCTCCTTCTCCAAATCCGCATTACCACTGAACCACAACTGGTTAATACACTAAAATACAACAACTACACAAACTACTGGAGCATCCCGAGAGGAGTCAGAGAACTACTACTGTCAACCTGTCAACATGCCGGTGATTTTGGAGATCACAGTATGAACACTTAAGGTTGGATGCAATACAGAAACATCAAGACAGGATTTTGCTCCCAATGTCAAAATAATTTTGTACAGTATATTAATCAATTCATTTGCTAACAACATACTGCATTTGTACAAGAAAAACACATACAGTCATACATTAGTAATTCAATTATGTCTCACTGTAGAACTGAGGTTCATTTTAGCAAATGGAGCCCATGGTAGATATTTTATTGCCTAACAAATGTGTGTGTGTGTTGTGTGATTATGTTTGAACTGTATGTATGTACATTATGTGTGTATGTATGTATGTATGTCTGTACAGTATGTATGTAAATGTGTGCTCAGAACACTCACTAAAACTATTTCATCTGTTTTGCCAGGTGGGGTGTCAGTACTTGACAAGGGTATCCACCTTTCTGTTCAGATTAAGGGTGTCCTGTTCCTGTAGTATCTTAAGGGAAGACGTCCAGTCCAAAGTAAACATTGGATCTGAGAATGAATTCAGTCACATGCAGCTGGCTCTACAATGAAGACGGCCTCGACCTTATGAGTTTTATACACAGTAGTGGAGAGTGAAGATCTCCTTATGGCTAATGGTATTCTACTCTCACAGCTTCCAGTCTGCATCCCTTCCTGCACCCCCAACACAAGGGCTGTCTGGATTCAGGGGTAGACAAATAAAGAGCCGGGCTGAGATGGAAACATGCGGTGATCTGGTTGCATTTTATGGTCAAAGAAGGGAAAGGAAGGGGTATTTTTATTCAGAACATTGGTGGCGGCTGTCACCTCGCAGTCTGAGGGGTGCACGCAGACATCCAACCTGTGCTTTACTGATGCTAGTCTTATAACGGCATGCCTAAATGACAAGTATGAAGAGTTAAAATAGGACATTTAAATTGTTTCTCCAAATGAAAAGATGAATTCATAAGCAATCAAATACACTTTTGCTCAATTAAATACAGTTTTGCAGCTAGCTACAGCCTCACTTGGTCTGGAATGACCAGTACAGTATGGTAGCTAATGTTAACCAACTTTTGGTTAGATATTACTGTGTAACTGACAACACTGAGTATGTCCACTGACTGTATGATTCGGGTCTTCGTGTGCTGCAGTTACACTACCTTTTAGCATTTGCTATGTTCCAGTAATTGTCACTTGTAGGCGCAGTGGCCACTGTAGCAAAAGTTACACAGGCTCACTTCAAAACTCTTTGCCTCTTTAAGGTTGAAATACTATGCAAATTTTTAGATTAATACTTGTATTTAGGGTTTATCCTAGAACAAGTTTACATGCTTTAATGTTCAACAAACACATTATTTTTCTAATACTGTCTGTCTGAATACACCTGTCAACACATTTACCTGTATTGTCTGTCTGAAACACTCCGTCTCTTTAAGTCCCCCTCCTGAAAAAGCCCAGTCTGCTCTGATTGTTTAGCATTTCCAGGTCTTCCACATCTGCCCTCTTGGCCTCTCTCCACCATCATTACAGTTGGGGAACAACTGTCATGGCACTGTAGCAACACTTTTAACCTACATATAATGTAGTTGTGACATCACAACTGTACGGAATGACGACTCGTCTAAAGGCAACGTTTTTGAATACGTGAATGTTTTGATGACTTTCACCGTACATACATAGTACCTCGACCTGCTTTGTAAAAAAAAAAAAAAGATATGGAAATCCAACTTTTTACTATTTGGGACCTTTAAAATGATAGAGACGAAATAAGGTTGAACAGCCCTCATTACATAAAACAAAACTAGCTATTTAGTTTAATAAATAGTATCAGAAAATGTTACTGTTTTGAGGAGAGATGGATTATCTAGTTATGTTCAAAGACAGGCAGGGGAATTATCCATATGTTTATCCTTTCACATCCACTGACAGCAGGTATGATGTACAGGCTTTTATCAAAAGATGAGGCACAACATGCAACACAAACAATAAGCTTTGGAGACTTATCAGCTGACGCCTCTGCTTTTGTAAAGTGTGATTTTTGTTTCTTTTAATTGTGAAAAGCAAATACAATTTCACACAGCTCTCAGCATCTGTTACACTTGAAGGTTTTTGGAGAATGTGAGCGGTAATTAAGAGTGGACAATTCTTTTTCTTTTTCACATTGTTTCCGTTTGGTTTTAACTTTGTGTGCAAGTGTTTGTTTCTCCTTTGATTTGAAAGGCAGTGTTTCACTCTTCACTTTTCTTTTGGCAGCCTTGTCTGTCCCATGAAAGCAATGGAATGATTGGCAAATCGGTTTCTATCACACCCAACCAAAATGGAGTCCAGCTTTTCACACAATTATTTCACACGCCCCACAGGGACCTCAGTCTCCAGGAAGGACATGGGAGCTTATTGTAAATGTGTTTGTTTGGTTTTAATGTTGAGAAGAAAAGACATCTCAACGTTTAATGTGTCAAGGGTTTTGTGACTGGGACAAGAGTACTGTGAGGCAATATATTAAAGTATGCATACCATAAAAAACAATGGGACCTCCTTCCCCTCTGGGATGCACTGCTGACGCCAACATGCTTTAGTGGGATTGGAGGCTGATCCAACAGGATTCCTGAGTTGTAGCCATACCTCAGTTTCAGCAGTAGTGCTGCTGTGCTAAGTGGATACAGTCTGCATATAGTTAAATATCTGGGGTCCCCAATAATGCACAAATTCTTATCTTAATAACCAATAGCCTGAAAAAACACCCGGCACATCAGGGTTTCTTAATCCATACCACACAAATGTACTTACATGTGCATGCATGCACTCACTTTCACCCACACATACACAATGTGTCATGTGACTGGCATGTTATGTGATTGCTGTGGCAGATATCCTTCATATCCTGTCCAGATTAGTTAGTCTTTCAGATTCCTGGATGAGGGGCTAAATCCATACTGCTCTGGGATTTTGTTTCTTTCATTAAACCAAATCATCTCCAATGCAGTCAAAGGAACTCTTTTCAAAGCCATCAGGGACATGATAAAGCCTACAAGCAAAACACTCCACTTTCAGATCATCACATGTGTGTCCGAGATTAACAGAACTGGGAACAGAGGAAAATATTCTTAATTTGCGAGTATGAATCACTAATTAAAAACATTTCCTTTTGAACCTGCCAGGCTTTGTATATAAAACCTGTGAAGGAAGAGAAACAGTAAATGTGAATTAGCTAAAAAGGAAGTTCATTAACACTGCATGCCTCTGGTGAAAAGCTTGAGAGCCCATGTAATAGGCATGAAGGTATTTTCAATGATTAATGGACTTGGTAGATGGGGGGAGGGGCTTTGGGTCATGGGATCAGGGTTGGGGTCAAGGACAAGGTCTAGGGGGTCATGGAATTGCCACAGTCACACTTCAAGAAAGATAGTTGATGGGTTGCTTTGTTTTGATGAATTGTTGTTGATGCAAAAGGACATGTTGTGATGTTACAGTCCATTGCACTGATATATGTGTGCATCAGTATGTACATATACCAAGGCTCTCTATCAGTATTTTACTAGAAGTACCATTAAAAATACAACCATGATCTGCTGCCTTTTTCTCTTCTTAAATTAAAACTATTATCCAAGAAGAACAGGTGTCAAAAAACTTCATAAATGTTCTCCAAAATGTTAAATAGACAAGTAAAATACTGTCCAAAGCTTTCCAATTGGCTAAATCTCTCACATTCTTCATCAGGTCAACATCCTAATCCTCCACCACAGCATTATTATCTTTTAAGTAGATATAGTGAACTTATTAGCAAACAGTTGCTTATTTACACATCCAGCAGATACAAAGAAACATTAGAATTCATTTGCAGTCATGTTTCTAGTCACCTGGCAAATGTAAGAACAATGTTGACTCTTCTTTTTGCTCTGTTTTTGGTCTCTGCCAACTCCTGGCCCTTTAGCTGCTGAATGCAACACTGTGTTCACCATCTAGTCGTTAACTTTGTCTGTCTGCTGTTTTGAGCAGACAGTGGATGGGTTTTTGAGTGTTTTGGCTAAAATCAGCTGCCTGCTGTAGATGACACTATAAGAGCAATGAGAGTGAAACAAACAGTTAATTTGCAGCCAGAAAGCTAGAGAATAAGCTGATATTTCTGTAAAGCCGGGGGGAGCTAAAGCCTGCTTGCAACAACTTCTGTTAGATCTTACATTTTCACAAAACAACAGACATTTTTGTCACTCACGTCTTACCCATCTGAAAAACTGCAATATATTTCTACACAAATATTGAAATACCACTCCATTGTGTTGCTGAAGGCTGTAGGAAGCCTGTAATATAAAAGACTGGACCATCTTCACTGATTGTCACTTTCATAAGTAATTGTTTGTTTCACATGCTGCTTCTTGCTGACTCAACTTCACACTTGCCAGCTGCACAATTGTTTATGAAATTAAATCATTATTAAGGAAAATTGTTAATGTCAAATAAAAGATCAATGTTGATACATGCGCACACTGGCTGGGCTTCCCTCATCTTCTGCAGGAAATGAGTGCGCCTTTGATTGAGTTGCTCGTAGTGTGAGCGCATGGACCGATTGTATGGAAACAAAATGAACCGGGAGACAATTATGGCAATACATTTGCGATGTGCATTCCCTCCAGCATCACACCCAATCCAGGCTTGGTCCTTTTACAGTCTGTAGAAAAATTCCTGACTTTATTAAAATGTGAGATTTGTTTGGATAATACTGTGTCATAAGGATTACACTGCCAGACAAAAGAGTCTGTTTGAAACTCCCAGGGCCCATAATGTGATTCTTCTTTAAACCAACATGCCCCAGCTCCCATGCTTAAACTGTACGCTTCATTATTGATTTATTGACACTGCTCCGCCTATCAAGCATAATTACATTCCAATCTGTATTATGGCAACTATACATTTGCACCAGCCAAGTGTTAGACTCGAAGGCTCCCCTGAAAGTAATGTATGTGTCCACATGCATGCTTTGGATTTTTCAAGTGAAGTGCACATGCAGAGGCACTGACAGCAGCTGTTGCGTGTTTGGCATATGATGTAAGCTTCATAATGGCACGTATAACCTTTCATGTGTCAATAAAACAAGAGAAAAGAGCTTCAAGAATCTATTGGTGCACAGTTGCTACTAAGATTTTCCCTCTGATCTTCAAGTGCAACAGTTGACCCTAAGAGCCTCTCACTTGTCCAAACTGACCAACTCAATGACATATTCAAGTTATTCTGCCCTCAGACACATACACTTACTAACCAACCAACCAACCAACCAACCAACCAACGCAATAACCAGACAAGAACATTAATACCAGACAGTATTGCAAAATCTTGCATTACGTTCAACACATTTTTTCTGTGTTGTTTCTGTAAATCCATTGCCAAGCTTTTTAAATGTTGGGGAAAGACTTCATTTCCACCTTGCACCTTAGACGTTAATTGAGAGGTACAGAGTCAAGCCCTGACACACACACACACATGCACACACACACAGACACACACATACACACACCCACACACACACACACACACACACACACATACACGCACACACCGCCATGTGATTGGACTTCCAGCTTTCTCAACTCCACATGCTTTTCCTCTGTTCTGACCCTGAGCCAGAGGCTGTAAAATGAGATTATTATGTGTGAAATGAGGAACCCTCTCACTTCTTCCTATGATCCAGGCAGGACAAATCACGGTTAAAGACAGACGATAGAGAGAGATAGCTTCAGGCAATGATGCACCAAAAGGTGTGGGGTACAATACTGGACCAAATTCTTCCACATCATTACATCTTTGAATCTCATAGCCTGAGGGAAAGAGCCCGTCAGAGATAGAGATGATGGAGGCATAACTATCTCCTCCAGCTAAGGCTCCTTTTATAAATGATCCCAGGTTGAACAAACATTCATCTGGGTGTGAAGTGCGGTGCTAACCTCGTAACCTGCAATTCCTTTTGCTGGCAGCCCTTTCCGACGTCTTTCTGACTCTGATGCAATGGCATTCTCTACATACCTGTGCTCTCAAGCGACGGGGGCACGTGCGCAGGTCACAGGGCCACAGCAGGGAGCGGATGTATGAGTATTAACTCAAATCTCCAATGACAACCCCATTCTCCCGATATTGTGGATTAATCGTTCCCAGGCTGTAAGGGTACAGGGAATATGGCTCAAGCTGCTGAGTGAGCAGAGGGCGATGGGTTAAGGCAAGGTGGGGGTGAAGGTGGGAATTTGAGCGAGAGGTTTCAACCCTGGTCGAGTGTGACCTCTGACATCCTGATGTGAACCTAAGGACGAGCTCAGTGGAGACCGACCTCCTGTGACGGAGTAATTAGCGTGAACAATAACGCACAATTGGTTACAGTTGGATTAGCTTGAACTCATCTAATAAGGCATGCAAAGCACCAAGTAGCTCAGTGAAGCGCTCAGGTTTGGGAATGATACACACTCTTTGATGTTTTAATGAACGGTATCGCTCTCTTCTCAGTTCACTGGCTGTATGATAGCTATATTCACTCTAGATAATGATAAAGATAGGAAGTTTCTGGAAAGGAATAGATGACATACTAAATAAGAAAAGATTTATATTTTTTTACGTTATCCATTCCCATATTTCAGTCTTGATTTCCTTAATTCATTTTATTCTTTTCTGTCTCATAGCAAATTCTTCAAAAGTTCTTTCCTGTTTTCTCTTGAGCACACATTGTGTTTACATGACCTTCTCCATCTGTTAGTCCTAATTGATTTGAGGGAAATACCTCCCTTAGATAATGCAACACAATCAATGATGCCATTCTTAGCCTTCCATGTATTTAATTGTATTGCTGAAGTTTTTGAAAACGTGTTTTCATGTCAAGGGTGCCCAAAGCAAAACACATAGTCCCAAAAATTCTCATTTGATAAAATTCATCCACAGTACCCACAACTGGAAAAAGTTTTTAGCATTTTATTTGAGTACTCCAATGGTTCTATCAGATGTAACATCCGCGTAATGTGTCTGCTGAGCATCAGTTGATACAGTTTCATGAATGAAGTCAATTGACTTGTTGGTAAAAGACTTGGAAGACAGTTTGATTCTGTCAGACATTAAATCCAACCCCAAATGGACGTGTTTTTAATGAGATTCATGTTTAGGTTAACAGTTAAACTAACATTTAAAAGCAAAATTGTTCCTGTGATGCAGTTATAATCTATTGCAATCTCTGAGCCGAGTTGTTGACCAGTCATGTGAATGCAATCCGAGGTATCATCCGTCAGATGGCCTGCACTGCCAAATACATTGTCCCCTTCTGCTCACACATTGTGATTGGCCATTGCTGGAATGATTCAACATGTATTTTATCAAAAAATAAAGAGTTGATTCTCTGCAACACACATTTTAATCCTTGGGCTTGGGGAAGAGAGGCATTAGTGTTAGAGTCTCAAGTGAGTTTTTAACGTGTTTTTTGTTTTGTTAAGTCATGTCTAAAGGTGTCAGATTTATGACTTTAATCTCACTTGAGTCCAAGTATTGTAACCTTAGTCTACATGTTTGTCATATCCTGCTTAACCAGACCTTGTCATCAGATGTCCGTTGTCAGTGAAAGACTATCTTGCCAAAATGCAGATAAACAGTGCACCAGTTGCGACTTTATTTACTCCCTCTTCTGATGCTGGTCCAAAAGTAGGATACCCAATCTGGCATTTGCCATTTAGGAAGTGCACGGCTGAGCGATAATCATTGTTTGGATGTTGATCTAATTTCAGTTTGGTGTAAAAGTGGACCTGGGTTTTGGTGTCAAGGTTAGGCTCACATACCATGTAGAGAAGCAGCAAATATGACTGTGACCATTTCAACATACCTTTAGTCGCCTAATAGTAGAACAGCAGTTGGCAGATGTTTTGATTTAGTTTATACTTTGAGAAATACTGTATGTCTACTGTGTATTTCAAATGTGTTTTTCCCATTTTCCTCCTCATTATTGCTAAGTACCACTGTTGGCTTGGGGACTGGGGAGGGTGCGTCTCCCGCAATGGACACGGCGACGCCAGCCACTTCTTTTCACCTGCTAGCAAGCAGCTTCAGCAGGAGGACATAGCATGCAAGAATGTTGATGCTATCCTCCCCCAGACCCTGATTCCATCCCCACAGGCGCCCTGCTAGTGCAGTGAACAGTTGTGTTCGATTAGACCCCCCAAAAAGCAGTACTGCCCTCAACTGAACCCAGGTCTCTGCAGTAGTGGGCACGTGCTTTTTCCCCTTGTTTCTGGTATTTAACAAAGAAAAGCACACTGCCAGACTGCAAGTGAATGGAACATTATAAACTATTCTTCCAACTTTTTCAAGAGAGCCTTAAATCCCCTCTAAGACCTCTGGATCCTCTTTTAGAAATACCTTAACAATAAACTGTACCATATTTATTTCCCACTTTCAAACAATGCTGTATAATTTAGTGTTCTCTGCTTTTCACCAACGTGCCACTTCATGGCAAATCACGATGTGATCATGTTGACTGTACGCTCATAATCACTTCCATACTGCCTGTAGTGGCAATTTGGTCTGTTTACTGCCTGAGGTGCTGATTTAGTGCAGCTCTCTCAGTGTTTACTGTTGTGGAGCTGACTCCAGCATTATTAACAGAACCAAGTGGACTCCAGACCACTGCAAACCAGCCTCTGGTGAACACTCATTTTGTTGGATGCTGGTCAGCTGCTGAAGACAGCTTCCTTCCCTTCCCTCCTCTCTCACTCTCATGTCCCCCTCTGTGGGCAAAAAGAGTGCTTGAACAGAATGCTTTTGATTGATTTCAAATGTTTTGTATTTCCATCTTTGAATCTCCAACTTTTCTTCACTATATCGAAGCAAGTACAGAAGTTATGCCTGTATGCCTCTTGAAGGACTTCTACAGAGATCCTGAATAGGTTTCATCTTATGACATAAATGCACAGCAAATAAAAATAATACATTCAAAAGTCGGGGGACAGCATCCTGGTTTAATGTGCAGATGTAATCCCTTGCAATGGGGGAATGTGGCAAAGCATGCCAACTTGGTCCACACAGGCTGTTTCCTGGGGAAATGACTCTGACCAGCCCTTCTGGCTTTCCATCTGTGTGGATCAGGAGCATATCACCAGCAACACATGCTGTCCTCATTTTCTCTTAGTACTCTCAGGTTTACATTTTTGTTCCTTTATATTATTATACAGGTTAAAAGGCAAGGTTGGAAATAACAAATTTAATTTACTCTCATTACTGGAACAAAGTTGTTGTTTTTTAGTACTTAGGAGCATTAGTAGTTGAATTTTTAAAAATACGTAATTTTATTTTTGTTGAAGTATTTTTTAAGTACTGCATTTACTGCATTTCAAGTTGTATCCCTTACAGAGCAAAAACATGAAAGTCACATGAAAAGTCATGTTGAACAGTGTGAGAATGGAACAAAACAAGGGAGCCGCATCAACAGCTGCTGCTTTGTCCGCGTCGTGTTGTGTGTGTGCGGTGTCTCTTTTGCCGTAATATGTGTGTTTGTGGCTGCAGCTGCTGACATTTATATTGTTTATACATTTCTGTTGTCACTGTGTTGTCTGCTTTGGTGATGTTTTATTCTGCTGTTGATTTCTATAAGAAGTGCCAGGCTATTTAATTTATATGGCTTTATAATGCTTGTCACAGCTGCAATTGTGTCCATATACTTCATATTTCTTCATTTTCAATCATTTTTGTTTAACAGTTTGGATTTTCCATTAAGGCTGTACACAGGAAGTTGGTTGTATTTTTCATTGGTAACGAGTTGTATATGCATGTTGAAAAGTGCATCTATATAAGTGGAATTTATTGTTAGGTTTGACATAGGGGCTACGTGAAGTGATGTTGTTTCCCAACTGTAAGCAATTTCAATGAAACTTTTTACAATCATCTAAATATATTTTTACTTCAGTGAAATAGTACTTTTACTTGAGTATAATATTCTAGTACTCTTTACATCCCTTAAAAAGTTTAAAAGTGAATTAACGTGGAATTGCAACCCTTCATTTGTAAGTTTTACAGACATCAAAGTCATACCAATTATGAAGTGAGACAGAGATCTTGCTGATATGCAGGAATCTACTTATCTTGATTACTTTTTTGAAAAATGCACACATAATTTAAAGTACAATTACAGGGTCAGGTCTTGCGGTACAATGGCAAGTCAAAGTCGAGAACTCACAGAAGAATTAACCAACCAAGGATTTATAATGCACACCACCAGTACAATTTAATTAGAACAGGGGTGTCCGGGGAGGCCTAGGCTCTATTACCTCTGATTGGTGAAGCTGAAATTATTTCCATTCTTCCATCAATTAAGTTTAGTGGTAGAGGACCCATCTGTTTGTGGTTACAGTGCCTGGGTCTGAAATATATTCTTCCCTCCACTGTTCTTTTATTTTAATGCTGAATGGCCTTGGTAATGATCAGAGAACTTTGTAATCCAATCTCTGGGTTATGAAATACCATTCAGTACAGTAAGCATGTGTGTGTGTGTGTGTGTGTGTGTGTGTGTGTGTGTGTGTAAGTGTGCGTGCATGTGTGCGTGCATGCGTGCGTGCGTGTCATAACTGGAAGGAGACTCCCATCCATTTGGCAGTTTGAAAGGAAACTTCAACAGCAATGCATTAGATTTATCAGTGATCATGTTGTTTATCTTGCTTGCCCTTATTCACGTAGTGCATTCATGAGTGTGGTTCCAGTCAGAGGAATGTTATTTGTAGATTCAAACAATCTTGTAAATCAAGTTAATAATAAGCAGGATTGTATTAATGAGACCCTCCCTGGCTGTGAAGAGAGCTCGTGGTTTTACGATGGGAATAAAAGTTGTAGAATTGCTGTTTTACTTTGAGCATGCTTGGGTGAGGAAAATGACATTAAGCAAGTTGTTCAACAAATCCTTAACTGAAACAGTGTCAAACAATGAGATCCCACTAAATATATTTAGCATGTAGTGTGTCAGCAAGAGGGGAAGAGCTGCTTTTACAGTAGGTTTGCATTCCACTCAGAAAGTGGAAGCTAGTCAGCCCAGCTTGGTAATATTAGCACAGGTTCATACATTACATTTGGTGCTTTTTAACACCTGTTGAGTCAAATATTCCAGCAGGCGCATCTGCACGGCGGCCAATCAAGACAAGGTTTGTGATTCCACAGTATTGTACCAACCCAGTATGTTAGTGTTGTGTTTGTCTTGCAATTTTACTTTAGAAATAGGTTCGTAATGTTAGGTACATTTCTTTCTTTTAATGGGAGAGTAAATGACTCATAGCAATGACAAACCCAATGTAAACCCAGATGTAGTTTAATCAAACGTTGTAGTGGTCACTGCATATTATTTCATGTTTTGTTAAAAAACACATGTGCAGTGCATAGATCATTTTAAGCAGAGATAACTAAGGATGCTAAGTTAGAAGTTAGAAGATAGTGTCTGTATGGGAGGGGCGGGGTCATTTGAACTGTTCTGCTGAAGTGATGCAAAGGCTCATGGGAAAAAACTGTTCTGGATGGTTTCTCTCCTAGTTAAAGTTAAAGTGTGTTTTAATAATGTTCTGTTCATGTATGTATACATGTACGTAGATTGAGAACTTCTAGCTGTTACCTGTTGTTTTCTCCATGCAGCACATTACATTGGAAAATTACCATCTGTTATGTGTTGTGTGTTATTATCTGTAAATATGGAACAAATGTGTTATATACATTGTTCTTAAAATGAGATTGTCATAATGAAAAACAGTTTTTATTAAAAAAATAGTTAGCATTAATAGGCAAGCAGATGTTTTTATATTTGTTAGTTTCCTTGCATGTTTAAAGCTTCAGTGCATAGTTTCTGTCTCCCCTGTGAGGAATTCAAAGTAATGACAACAGAACTTTGTGCGCATTTACATTTCACAATCTCGCACCAAGGCCACCCCTAATTCACGCAGTTGCTAGTACCCAAGGAGGACATGGAGGATTAAAAAAAGTGAATGTTGCCAGACAACACCAGTTTCTGAACATGGCTATACTTAGAAACACAGAGAGAGTTTTGTGGAGCTGATAGTCTTAATTAGTTTTGTATCATTTGGCAATGGTTTGAATGTAATGGACGTTCGTTAATATAAAAAAGTTAAGCACTAAAGCTTTAACTTAGCTTGCTTATTTTATTTGTATTAATGACTACATCATTAACTTAATGCAACTTGACCTGTACATTTTCCCCTTGTGTAAAAACTTGAATGGTTTTAAGCAACAAAAGTGCTCAAATCAACGATTTAGGGCTTAAGAATTGGAGAAAGAAAACAGTGGACATTCAGGTACCTCTTGTACTTTACGTGACATTACAAACAATCTTTTAGTACACAGAGTGTTGCTAATCTCATTGATTCAAGTGTCCCGACAATTCATATACAACATCGGTTTCTGTTGATCTCACAGTTTGAGAGGAAAGAGGGTTGAATGAGTGCATGACGCTGGGCGCCCTGCCTCACTGGATCAAACATGTTTGGAATTCTTGGCTTCTCACCAGGAGAGATGGCTTTCATTTTTATGATCACAATCATATAATTTCTTGTTGTTTGTGTCATCAGCTTGGCCCACAGGAGTGAAGACTTCCAATTCTGAAGTAATTTGTTGTATTGGTCACAGAGTGTTTGGAAGAATTTCAACAATGCAACTTTTATAGTCTCACTATTGTTTGTGACATGGTATGTTTTTGATTTCTGTATTTTTTTTTACATTTGCAAAGAGTAAGCAATAAAAGAAGCTCTAAACCTATGCGACACTTTACATGTGGCAGTTGGGTGCTCACACACACATCAATTCAGCAGACCCTATTAATGTGTTAACACTTTGCACAAGCACACCTCCCATCAGCTGTTAATCTGTGGTTCCTCCGCATGGCAGTCAAATTGCGTAAAAGAGAGAGATCATAGTAGGGCAGGGCAGTTATAATGTACTTGGCCAGTAGCTTGTGTTAGGAGGAGTCGTATGGTTCTGTTGAAGTGACCAATGAGATTTTCTGTGATTTTCATTTCCAAGTTGGCTTTTTTATGTGGCTTCAGAGCTTATGTAACTGCCTGGCCAGTGGCTGCTGTTACATCAGCTGCAACAGGACAACAATGTCCTTGGAGTTGCAAGCACAGCTGAAGTCACTCTGAGCAGCACATGTTGGAACATTACAGCAGCTAAATGGTGCTTGTCTGTTTTCTAGGCCAATTTGGACACATTGTTGATAGGTGGGATTTGTTTTAATGGGCTTCCATCGGCATCAGATAGGTCCAAAAGTTCAGAACTCTGGTATTTCTCCCGTAATAGCTTCTCTGCATTAGCTTCCTGTAAAATCCATATGTACATATGTATTGACAGTAAATGACTCATAGCAATGACATTCTAAACCCAGATTTAGTTGTAATCAAACTTTGCAGTGGTCACTACATATTCCTTTATGTTTTGTTAAAAAACACATTAATTACTAAATCATATTAGTTGGTTGTAATAGCTTTGGTATTTCTCCCGTATTAGCTTCTCTGCATTGGCTTCCTGTAAAATCCAGGATTGAATTTAAAATCCTTCTCTTGACCTACGAAGCTCTCAATGGTTGGGCATCATCAAACGTATCGTAAAGAGTTCATAGTACCCTATTGCCCCACTAAAGCACTGCGCTCCAGGAATGCTGAGTTACTTGTGGTTACCAGAAACTCAAAATGTAGAATGGGAGCCAGAGCCTTTCTGCTATCAGGCTCCTCTCCTATTAAACCAGCTCCCAGTCTTGGATTTGGAAGCAGGCACCATCTCCACATTTAATAGTAAGCTTAAAACTCTCCTCTTTGATAAAGCTTATAGTAAGGGAGTGTGGAGTGCCTAGAACGGCAGGTGAGTTTAGTTTGTAATAACATCTTCACTTGTATGAGTTTTAAATTCTGGACTTGCCTGTGTTTGAGGGAACATCAGGTTTAAATACAAATAAGTAGTTAAAATCAAAGAATTGGGTTTGAAACCCCAAGCTTTGGTTATTCTTTGGGCGAAAGTCTCAAAGTGGCGTTGTCAACCTTTTTACCTGTAATACAATTTAGCCCACAGGCCTCCACATGTTACAATTTGATTGGGGTGGCACCTAAATCATGATTGCAGCTGCCGCCGTGGTATAATTATCGTTAATCGTGTTTCTTAATATCTGTATCAGTGACTCTGTGTCACGGCCGGCAGTGTCAGATGGCTGCCCACCAAAAGTCATGATCTGTTTAAGGGTTATGCCTGGAGGTCACCAAATGCTTGCTTTTGGGGGGAATTGCTGGGTCTTATGGTGTGGTCTAGACCTGCTGTAGTGTCCTGAGATAACTCCTGTTATGATTTGACACTATAAATAAAATCAAATTGAATTGAATTAAAATTAGATGGATTTCATCTTGTTTATGAAGAACTGGATGCAACGGACCAGTGGGAAGTAAAGTTTCTGGAAATCCTTGGTATGAACCATGAGTGAGGTTAATAAATAATAGGGAACTAATATGGGAAGCCAGGATAGCATCTGGCTTTTGTTTGGCCATCAGGCCTGTAGAGTCAGCCTGTATCTCCGCCTGTATCTCAGACCTTGTGTTTCTTTGTTTATCTGCTCAGTTTACCTCTCTGTTGCCATCATAAACAGCCAGCTGTGTCAATATGTGTTAGTTTTTTATGTTGACTATCACTTGACAATGTGTCACCCAGACTTGTGTTCACCAAACTGCTTGATTTCGATGTGAAATGCACTGAACCTAGAATAAACCTAACTAAACTACTAGGGTAGAGTGGTTTATAACAGTGGTCAGTTTGAGTTGACTCAGGTCGATTTACAAATCAACTTACCAAAAGGTGTAAATCAATTTACTGATATCTTGATTGTTTCTGTGTTCATTCCACTTGCAATGCATTTACTATAAGTCACTCTTTGGCTTTTTTGACATCAATAAACCAAAACATGAATGCAGTCTTAAACATGGGTGTTTCTTCTGTCTTGGTTTGAATGCAGAAAAAGGTATTTTGGCAAGACATACTGTATATCCAGTACAGTTTAAGAAACAACAAACTCTGAGATCGTTATGTTCAATTCATGTTGTGCCTTTGTCTTTGTTTTCTATATCAAGAAAGTATGGGAAACGTTGAATTTTTGTATGCAGCTCTACATAGAATCCAAGTGTTTTTTTAAGACCCAGTCTATGAGTCTTTTTTCAAACAGTCTCTGATGTCATCTTAGACAGAGCCCCATTATGAAATATAGGCTGCCAGAGTAAGGTTCTCACAAGGAGTTAATCCATGTCAGCATTGCCATCACACCACTTTAGGAACACAGCTGTCATTTCTGCCATATTAACCAAGAATAACAGCCTTAGTAAATATTATTTGTTTCCCATATATCAGAATCCATGTCACTGTTGCCCTGAAACACATCACAATGATTAAAAACACCCTCACCTTATTACAGAGGCTAACCAGATGTATGTCCAGTATTTTTCATATAATCTGGCCAATGTGCTCTCCCCTTCCTTTGTGACACAAGATTTATTATGTGTTTTTACTCTGTTAGACCTCCATTACGCTACTCTAGTGACTGTGACTCTGCAGCCTCTCCACCTTCTCACATGTACACATACTTCCCTCTAATCGTATTGAGATCTTGGGAATACCTGCTTGGATAATTTGGAATTCCAAAGAGGCTAGAAGCCATGTGGCGAAATACTGGATTATTATTTCATAATTTCTGTTATCCCTGCCTTGATGGTTCAGCTTAAAGAAGTATTTTACCACAGGAAATGTGTTGACATAACACTGGGCTGTCTAAGTAGAAGAAAGGTACAATCATTTTTTAAATTGGTCCTACATGCCTAGAGAAAACTGAGAAAACTGGCTGTGGTATTCACTTTTGCAAAATGTAGAAAACCTAAAACAACCAGAATGCACTGGAGGCCACTCCCAAAACACTATCGCTATTGCACTTACCATGCTCAGACGTCCGTTTCATCCTGTTGGAATTTTTTTCCCAATTTCTTTTCAGCCACTGTGAAATTTGCTGCAGTGACTCCACTTCTTTTCCCGTCAGTGCACTTTGACCACATCAGCACCACCAGTTGCCCCCAGACATGGGACAGCTCTGCTCCGCCATCCTCACCGGCTGGCGATGCTTGACTCTGAAATGCATCATCCTTGCGGACTTTTGCTGCCTCATGAGCGGGAAGCTTTGGGAGCTGACAACATGGAGGGAAGTTAAACATTCTTCATATGCATATACTACCCACACTGTAATGATACAAAGCTGGTCAAAAATCCTCAAAGTTTCCCTTCAACCTCAGACCTCAAAACGATATTGTAGAGAGCTGTGCTGAATCTGACCCAGGCACTCACTGTTTCACCATCGCAACTGCAGGAGCTGTGGAGAGAACAACAGAGTGGTGCTCAATTATCCGTTAACACGGTTATTACAATATATGGCTTCTTTAAAGAAAGACAGGAAAGAGATGAATAGAGATGGAAAAAGAATTCCGCAAAGTGAAGGTAAAACAAAGAAATACAAAGGAGATGTAACACTTAAGGTGTAAACTGAAAGGATAACAGATTCTTGGAGTGAGTAAGTCAGAGTGAGAAGTAGATAGTGCAGAATAATGCATAAACCCCTGGGATAGAGGGGGAGCAAGAGAAAGCAGCGGCTAAACTAACAGTCAACAATAAGGTCAAAGGTCAAATTGACGACAGACCCTTGGTGGCCCAAAACATAGATTGGGTGTCTTAAGAGGTCAACTCTGTTTGTAGGAGAAGCCAACTTGTCAATTTGCATTAGTGAATAATTAGAACAATCAAGTACAGTATTCAATGTAGTTTCAGTGATGACTCCAGGAGTGTCTTACTTACTTACTTACTTACTGCCCGTCACCCCTACCAGGGTATAGGCCGCCAGGAGTGTCTAGCAGGTGAAAAAAACAGCTGCTGTGGGTCACGAGTTGTTTGTGAGTCAGTGAGCTGTGTTACAGTGATTCTAACAGCCCCTCTGCAGGACCGGTCTCCATCCGTGACTTTGATAGAAGCAGTGCTGAACTGGATCATTTCAAAAACACTCAGCTGACCTATAAGTCACAGAGGGAAGGGTAACTAGAAAAACACTGGAAGGAAAGGGAACTAATTAGGAATTCTGGAATTCCAAGATTCCCAGGTTTCCCACAGCGGCCCCGGAGCTGCAGGAATCAGATAGTCTCGAAGAGAAAGGATGGTGCAAAGTCGGCTTCCTGAGAGGAAGTACATTTACATGTAAAGGAGGGGGAACATGATTTGCAAGTCCAATGGCTGAGCTGTTCTCCTCACATTCTGTGTGAAGAAACATAAACTATAATAATCCTGAACCTATTGTGCTTATTTTTACATTTTTCAAAAGAGGATAAAACCTTTTTATGATCGTTATTATAGAAACAGTATTGCTAGGAAAGGCGCTGTCAACTTCAGTAGCGTACTATCGACTGGAGCATGTTAATGCCTGTAAAGCCTACGAACAAGCCCCCCCCGCCACTTTTCTAACAAACCTCACTACTACACTTTAGTGCCCGTCCACACTGATATTGCAATAAAATGACAGTACCGACACAGTCAGTCGCAACCAAAAGTGTACACCTCTTGGAGAACACTAACATAGGCAACCTAATCACACACAAAAACTTCAGTTTCCTTCCTTTTGTTAATTACAGTTTTGCCCAAATAACTACACAAATAAAAAAGAAACATCAAGAATACACTTATGTATTCATGTACAATTATTTCAACTTTAAGCATTTGTGTTACATCCAAACTGAGTATTTGATCTCTGTCTTTTAAGTCACTCAGGCGTTCTCAGTGGCATTATATAAAGCTTTATTGCAGACACAGGTCCATAGTACACATCATACAGCATTGTGTTGGGTGGTCTCGTTGTGACACTTGCGTACACAAAAGCTTCGTTCAGCAAGACTATGAACATACAAAGGGATTGCATTGCCTCAGCTCTGTCATTGTCACCAGTGATTAACATACACTTCTAGTGTGCTGTTTACACTCAAAGAACAATGAGTCACTGTATTGGACGGCATCTTGCCTCAATGATTTTTGATTATTTGGAAAGCAAACTAAAACAAAAACTGCAATTTTAGGATGACATAATAAATCAATGCATTGTGACCAGGGGAGAACTAGAAAACTGGAAGATAGATCGGAGCACAAAGCAAGCAGTCTGGGAACCCCAGGGAGCAACAGAGCAACACGGGGTCACCCAAAAAGACACAACTGTTTCCTCCTTCTTCTGGGAAAAAAGTTCTGGTGGTCTCACTAACTGCATGCTACTAATAAGGAAACGGCCACATTAGCAGGCATGAACAAATTGTATTTTAAACAGCTACAATAGGCCCTGTAGTGCCAACATCATCTACTCTGCAGCTTGATTTTAGCCCACGATACCAATAGCTTAGGGCATTTATCGAGCATATGGAAGCAGTATGTGAATAAAAGGCTTTTGGTTGGTTGGCCAGACATGAGAGAGAATACAATGGGAGGGATGAAATCCAAAACACTAATCTAGCTGTAAATTCCTAGCGTGAATTGGTGGTTGTGAAAGGTCATGGAGTTGAGCTTGGACACCTTCGCCTGGAATTGCTGTGTCGTATTTCACACATGAATTTATTTTCGGGCACCAGCAAGGAGTTTTACAGTTGAGATTTGTAAGAGCATATGACATTTCATACAGGAAAAAAATGTGTATTAAATGTCAGGAAGCTGGGTTCAACTGTGTGTGTGTGTGTGTGTGTGTGTGTGTGTGTGTGTGTGT
>NC_045739.1:7088300-7088751 GCF_008692095.1 Etheostoma spectabile
GTGTGTGTGTGTGTGTGTGTGTGTGTGTGTGTGTGTGTGTGTTGTAGGAGGGGTTGTCTGTGTAAATGTATCTGGGTAGGAGACTGCATACTTGAGAATCATTGCGTTTTGCTCCATCATCTCTGGGTGGGTCCTGATTTCTGGCAGTGATGATACATATTGTTCTCTTAAAAACACTGAAAGCCAACACCATAATCTCGGACTGCCCACAACTCAAACCCCTAAAGGTGAGTACTGTCATGTGAACTCCAGCTCCTTGTTATCCCCTGCTTTTCACAAAGGGACATGCTGGCTTGGAATTTCTCTTATGTGCCAGAGCAAGACGATATTATTTGCATGGCCAAAAGCACTAATCAAACTATGGCCACAGTCACTATCATTTGAAATTACTTTAATTTGACAAGTCTTACCGGTATCCCCATCCACTTTGACATTTGGTGTCAGTCTCAGG
>NC_045739.1:7088761-7100246 GCF_008692095.1 Etheostoma spectabile
TGCAGGTGTCAGATGCCTTTACGCAGGTGTGTTTGGAGTTTTACGCTGCCAGAGGGCAGATATTTTTTTTAAAGAAATGCTCGTCAGGTGATTTTCAAACACATTTTTTTTTACTCACAAACTTCCTATCTGAAAAGGCCAATCATAAAAGGATTACAGGGTACAGGCATGTCCAAATATCCCCATCACCACCGTAGGCTCCTGGTGTCAGGCCACATTAGTGTCAGCGCCCCCCAATAAACACACCTGTCCCCCTGCATCAAGCTCCAGATCTAACCCCAGGCTTCCTGGGCCCAGGTCAGGCCACACCTGGTTTAACCTGTCCACAGATTTTGACTCTGTTTGGGTGAAGGAGACGGGGAAAGCTGCTGAAAAGTGGTATTGGACTCATTCATTGGCTGAGTCCCAATGTTTGATTCCATAATTTAGTATCCTTGAACTTCTGTCTGAAGGAATTAGGAGTGTTTAGTGGCTGCTCTTTAGACTTTTAGACTGTAGTTCATACTAAAAAAATACAATTAACTTTCTGAAGAGCAAGTCTTTAGAAAGGCAATCCACTAAATATCCATGTCTGATACGGGTTTTTTTAAATTTTGTATACAGAAAACACACAAAACAGTACAAATACATACCCCACCCTAGGATGCTGCACAACAACGTAAAACAGAGGTAACAAAAGAGAGTCATCTCAATGACTATGGTGTTGACAAGGCCTTTTTTAAGACTCAATAAAAGACAATATTACTGAAGCGCAAACCTGCATTATTCCATGTCTTTGACATGTACATAAAAATAACTTGTGCTATCTGTAGAACACACAAGTGAACCTACAGTGTATCAGTGTGTAAACACAGTTTTATCATCACCCCTCCTTTGTACCTGTCATTTCACTTTGAGACAGTGGATGAGTTCAGAGTTCAGGACAGGTCAAACACACAGAGCAGATCTGCTGATCTCTGGGCTACCCTGCAATACAATAACTGATAGGTTCCAGCTGCCCTCTGTCCTTTCTCACAGGTCCAATGCATCCCAGATGTCTCACGCTGACTGGCTGGACAGGCTCACAGCTGGCTAGGAGCTAGGCGAGAGAGAGAGAAGAGAGAGAGAGAGAGAGAGAAAAAAAGAGAGGGAGGGAAGAAAGAAAGAGAATTGCGGGTACCTGCCAAAACCTGAATAGCTCTGCTAGTCTGTCACACTGAATACTTTATGGTTTATTTGTGTCAACTCCGAACAAATAAAACACAAAACACAATAGTGCAAATAAGCAGCAGTCATTGTTGTATACAATCCAATGCCAAACATCTTTCATTAACAAAGTGTAAAGTGTGCACATTGTGTTTATTATGTAATCACTCTGTATTTTGAGATGTCAATGTCAATTTGTATTCATGTAGCACCTTTCATCACAATTAAACCCAAGGTGCTTTACGTTAAACATTGCATTTCACAGCAAAAAGATAAATAATTATGCAATAAACACAACAGGATAATCAACAAAAAAAAAAAACATACACACAAGTGTGATCATACAAATATGGACACACGCACACACACACAAACACACACACACAGACACAGACACAGACACACACACTACAACACAATACAAACACACACACACACACACACTAATTAAGCAAATGCCTGAGAAAATAAGGTTTTCAGTTTGTTTTTAAATGTGGACACAGTTGTGATGGACGTGGTCATCGAGCAGTTTGTTCCAGAGAGCAGGACCACAGAAACCGAAGGTCCCCTCACCTGAGTTAACAATCTGTCATGGATATTACCACACTGATGAACACGCTCAGGCATAAAAGCACAAACCAACTTTTGTTTCTTCCCCTGCCCATCACAGATGTTTTCCTCTATCTTTAATTAACTGTGTATTGCTTGTGTGTTTTGCTCTGCCTATACAGAAAGGAGAGGTAATTTAGTTTTAGGGATTGCTATCATTGTCCTTGGGAAAACATTCCATTAGTTGTCGCTGCCACATTGGCTCCAGCAAGCAGAAAAGAGACCGACCCAAGAGACAGTAGACCGCCTGATTCCAGAGTCAAATCACACTGACACTCCCTCCTCAACCCAGATGTGCCTCTCCTCTGTGTCGCATAAAAACTCCTGCAAATGCTGCACCACCTGCTTACACATACACACAAACACACACACAAACACACACACACACATACGCACACGCACGCAGGCTTTCAGTCAGTCTCTGTCCCATGTGCTTTTGTCTGGAACAATATATTAAATTGTGGAACACACCTTGATATTTTTTATTGATATTTTGGGGGTGATACCTAAAGCACATTTCATTGAATGTTTTGGATATGCTGTTGTTTTATTTATTACATCAGCCATAAGATAGTCAGACCTTTGTCTATTAGAGAAAGCAGTTGTGTGCACATTTATGTGTGTGCATGTGTGTGTCAAAACTAATACATATGGCCCTTAAAGCATGTGTGTTTGCCCATATTCTTAAGACCCAGTAAATACCTGCTCACAGATGCTCACTTTCACTTTTTTTTAAACTTTTTTACAGTCCTTTTACACAAGGGAGTAAGAATAACTCGTGTCAGACTCTGGTGTTCAGAAAATGTGCCTTTTGGCTCCAGAAGGAAACCATGAAAACAAAATACAAGATTTTCACTCTATCCCAAGTTTCTCCTGTTTGCAATCTAAACGTTTAGGTCTGTGATGGAGCTGTAAGAAGAGCAGCAGTGACCTAATGGGACTTGGAAACACTTTGATCCAGAGTCGGTGAAGCAAATCTTAAACGAGGAACACTCTCTCCCAGCTATTTACACCACAGGTTTTAAGGTTCCTCTGAGGTATTTTGATCACCACCGTTTTACAGCAATGCATACTTTACTCATATGTTTAGGCTCGACTAGAAGGTGGGGTTCACGTGAGTGTGACCATGTCTGTCCTCCTCCGGATTTCTCCTGGTCTTTTAACACAAGACATTTGATGTCAGAGGCCCTGTCAAACCAGATGGCCCTTTCATTACTTTTCCCAAATCAGCTTCAGGACCAGAGATGGCAACACATGGGAGCTGCTAACGATATGTTGACATAAATGTAACGAGGAGGAATGCATTTCTGCTGCCTCTTTTTCATATCTGAAACGGATTTGTTTATGGCCACATTAGAAAACATTTTGGAACTTTTTGGTGGCTACATTTATAGGAATCCAAGTAATTACAGCTATTCACTTTTCCTGTACTGGTGTAGAAATTGTTTTTTTAACAGTCAAATTAACGCAATTATAACAAGTTAACGTAAATTTGATTCATGCATGCACATTCTCCGTGGATTTTGGAATTCAGGAGGCAACGTTGTGGATGGCTAGCAGAAACAAACCTCCTTGAGCAGAAATAGATACAGAAAAGAGTCTTTTGACACAAGTTCAGTTTCAATGCCCTTCCTGATGGTACTCTCCACATGACTTAAGGTATTTGCATGTACTGTCGATGTGAATTGAGTTACCACCGGAGTACTTTGAGTCTCAAATACAACTTGCTGGCCAAGCATTGTGATGTAATGCACGAGGTCCATTGTTGAGCTGCTTAAAAAAATGGAATGTTTAGTTAACCTTTAGTAAGTATAAATTGGGACACTAGATAGTATAGACAGTATATCTAGACAGTATTTGTCATTGTTTCCGATTGTTTCAATAATAATAAACAATTGCATAAAGCAAGCATATTTGTCAGCTTCCATGTAGATAAGTACGGTGGCCGACAGGGGCAAACGCATTGCAACTTAAAAAAACACATGCAAATAGACAAACACAAGCAAATTAAAAAAACATCTATATCAATTTGACAACACATGCACAGCATTCAGCAAACACGCTGCAAATACACCATAACACAACTGAATACACAAGCGTGCTTCAAATACGGGACCGATGCAAAATGAAAAGCCCACTTACCACGAAAACAAATGCTACAGAAAAATGCTGCATCTAGTTTACACAACAGAAGGCGAGGTCATGTTAGACGGAGTTTGTATTTCGTTGTATTTGTTTTTGGGGTTTGTGTGCTTTTCATTTTGCATCGTTTTGGTTTTTGCAGCTTTCACTGACTGTAATCCCGGCAGCTGAACAGGGTTATTCAATTAAATTTTTGCAACCTTAACCAGGCCGGGCAGGCCTGTCTAGCTTAGATTTTCTTAACATGCTGAAGAAGCGTGCAATGTGCTTTAGCATAAGTCATACTCTGTGTACAAAGAGTGGTGTCTTATTTGTCTTTTACCCTTTCCAAAACCAAAAACACCAACAAATTGTAAGGGGAGCATTGTCAGCTCTAACATAAGCTGCAAATATTAACATGTCTGGCTACCTAATGCTTGTCACTAACCTAGCTCTGGGGAGCATAGTCCCTTGTGTCCTTATGTTTTTTCGCCCCACAGTTTTCCTTGGATTAGGGCGGCACCTACAGTAAATTATGGTTGCAGCTGTCGCCATGGTCCTGCTCCGTACCCTGCTACACCCTGCTGTGCCCTGCTACACCCTGCTATGCCCTGCTACACCCTGCTATGCCTTGCTCCCTCCTGCTATGCCCTGCAGTGCCCCGCTACGCCCTGTTACACCCTGTAACGCCCTGCAGTGCCCTGCTACGCCATGAACTACTATTTCTAGTCATAGTTTCATTATCTTTCTTCTGAAAATAATTGCCACTGTTCATCACACCCCCAACTAGCACCGTCAGACATGTGTACCAAGTGCCTGGGTCTGTCCGAGGTTTCTCCCTAAAAGGAAGTTTTTCCTCACCACTGTCGCTTGCTAAATGCTTGTTCTCGGGTGATTTAATGGAATTGCTGGGTCTTTGTAAATTATACAGTGTTGTCTAGACTTACTTTATCTGTAAAGTGTCTTGACGTAACTCTTTATGATTTGTTACTATAAATAAAATTGAATTGAAATTGAATTACCTTACCTTACTACTTATGGTAAGCTAGGTAGTGAGCTAACATTAAGCTACAAATTGAAACAGGGTTATGTTGAACTAAATAATGGTCTGATGATTCTGACTGGGTAATGGACTGGGTGTCATATTAGCAAATAACTGGTCTCAAATGAATGTGAGACAGCAGTCAACATAAAAGGACTGCTAATTGCAGTTGTGAGATGGTGTACCCATGATTGGCAGAGAGTTAGTGGGAACGTTTTGTTGTTCTTCCTGCTAGTTTGTGGAGCAGTATTAGTCAAGTTTAAGCAAGAGGCTAGGTGTAAGAGCAAACAGTAACAACAACAGTTTTGTGGTTTTGGCATTGGTTATCGCCCACAGTAGCCTGGGTACTGTTTGCTAATAAATTGCTAGCAAAACCACTCCAGATAACGTCTCCTAGCCTTCTTACAGAGGAACGCTACAGTATATACACCTTATGAGATAGGAGTTTATTGCACTCAGTGACAATATTTGTGGCTGTAATTTGTGGTGTGGTTAATTTATGTATTTTATCAGTGGTTTCTGTTGTTTTTCCCCTCTTACACAGAATCCATACCCGTTCTTTAAGTGATTTCTGTGGAAGAATAGATAATGATTCAGCAGAAAAGCTAAAAAACGTTTTCACAAAACAACCGGAAAGTACAAGGAAAGAAACACATGATGATCGACACTGATATCTCAAGTCAGAAACACCTCAGTGGCCTTATCAGTCGAGGCTAAAGAGAGGGAAACACAAACAGCGGGACAGAAGGGAGATGGAATGCAGAAGAACGTTTTGTGATGTACAGATTCCTGAGATCACATGTAGCTGTAGCAGCGAGTGCATGTGTGAAAGAGCTCTTTGTCTGCAGCCCAGGTTCTTGGGTTCAGCTAATCAAATGGATTAGAAACGGCTTTGAAAGTCCGCCCATCGGAATTGGCCATCCGCACAAAAACAAACACACTGCAGTGGCTGCAGCCTTCCACTTAGGTGCTTGCTTGTGTTTGTGCACAGGGACGTGCAGAGACAGTTTAGGCGGCAGGGGTTCAAGGGAAAAATAAAATAAAAGAGTTAATAAATTATTCACATGAAATTTAAACAAAACACTGAATGTATAAACTCAACTTCGACTACCTTACTAATTTATCTTATTTCCCTTACCCAATTGTATAATAGTTTCAATGAATACTCAACATGTTTTCTACGCTACTAGTTTCATGTTTATATTTAGAATGAGTGACTGCATCAAGGAGAGAGACATAGTTTCACCAAGAATTTGTTTATTTTGCATATGCTAATAACTCAACTTAATTCTTTTGGTGCTATTGGTATAAATAACACACTTAAAAAATCTCAACAAAAATCCTCACACTAAACTGAAAAAGGCTGTTGCTGCAATTTTGTTAATTTTACAGGAAAAAAAAACTGCATCAATAATGAAGATCAAACTAATGAAGTTACTGTTTAATGCAAAACTGTTGAGATTTTGGTCTATTTTGCTTCCATGTCTTCTTTTACTCTAATTGTAATACAACTTCCAAAATACATATTTAGATGGTATTTATTTTAGGCTGCATCTGTAGTTCTTCTGAATTTATCTACACATATTTATACCCAACATTTAAGGGGGTAAGACACTTAATTCATTAACTGGGGAAGTTTTGTGCTCATATGTTTTAGTTATTTTGCATATCCGGTTCACCTCCACTGCCTTGTCAAATGTATGCAAATTAGCACATAAATAGTTAACTCCTTATTTGCATATCAATGTGGCTATTGTGACATTATTAGACACAGATTGTACTGTTGCTGTTCACCTGGAGTGTCTCCATTAAGTACAGCATTGCAGAGGGAGAGAGAGAGATGGCTCGACAAAGTCTCATCCCCCGATCTACTATTTTGATTTTTTTATTAAATAAATACATTTGTTTGACAGGGGAGCTGTGTGCAAACAGGAATCTATTTGGGTTATATTCATTAATAAAACAATCAATGTATGTATCCAGAAAAAAAAAGGCACTTTCTCTCCATCAGAAAAAAGGACAGATGCTCAAGGCCCTTGTGATGTCTATGTGTGCACGTGCCTGTTTGTGCATGTGTGTGTGTCTGCATACCAGTGCACTGGACTGGATGACTCTTTGTGTTCTTGTCTGTGTGTGAGAGCTATAAACGGGGGGCCGTTTGTATACATGTTCAATCTCATGAGAGCAAATAAAGCAAACATGTGCTTCACATGCTGATCAGAAGCTGCCAGATTCATTTACATGTATGGAGAAGAAGAAGAAGAAGAAGAAGAAGAAGAAGAAGAAGAAGAAGAAGAAGAAGAAGAAGAAGAAGAATGTTTGGACTGATAATGACATTGTGCAGTTACCTTTCTGACCAGACAAACCAATGTGTTGTCTATATCGGTTTCTGGCATTTTAATAAGATCCAGATCTCATTATTCTCCATCCCTTCCGATGCTTTCAAGTGCAGCATCTGTTTGTAGTGTGATGTCAAATCTAATCAGTGGGTATTATACACAGCTAAATGATGTAGATTGAAATGCTTCAGGATGTTTTTGGAAAAGCTTCTGCTTCACCTTGATTAATTTGCATTTGAGACAAAACACTTGGGGCTTCTGTACCATTTCCAGACAAACCAGTAAGTACACACATTCTTACCCAGTATAGACTCAATCTCACAGCTATTGTTTCAGGCAACACTACTGTTAAACGTTTAGGTAAAAGCTGCAAAAAAAACATCACAAAATCTTGGAGGATTGCTGACACTATTTTATGAACCAAGAGGTCAGAATATTAAAGGAAAACAACTGGCTCATCAGTGAGGATGCAGATTGTAACACTGCTCCTGATCCCAAGGCTTGATTACTCAGCTCTCCCAAACTGGGAAACACGAGGACTTTCCACTCGATCTACTCCACGTGCTTGCGTGTGTTTTTATTTTCTTTCCACTGTGTTGAGTAGTTTCCACTGAGTGTTTGCAGGGCTCAACTTACACTCATGCTTCAGTCATGGAATTGCAGATGTCTTTGTCTCTTTTCTGTTCGTATTAAACTCTGTTGTGTTTTTACACACTGGGCATCCACAAATGTACATGTATACAAGCAAGCAAACACTCACACACACACACACACACACACACACACACAAACACACACAATTCAACGCCCTGAGCTCCCAGGTGGCCAGCTAACTGCCTGGAAATAAAAAAGTTGGGAAGCCTCATGAGACATTGAGAAGAGGAAAAATCAGCTTTTTCATCCAAGTAATGGACTGATACAGAACCACACCATCAAAACATAAATGGAGCTGAAAAGAAATAAAGATAATAAGCTAAAATTCACTCCTTTTGTCATCACCACCAATGAGAGCTGCAAAATCCTGTAACACAAAACCTTGCAGGCACCATAGGATGCAGTTTTCACATCTCACTTTCACTTCCTGTCAGTCCCCATATTATTGCATTAGGAAATGTAAACGTGTCACACTGCCTTTACCCCTGATCTTTCTTCTGTGTTAACTTGCCTGCATCTCTGGTCTGCAGATGTGAATATTTGTCGGCAGGGATTTATCTACACAGCAGGGCTAACCAGATAACTGGATCCAAAACTATTGTCTTTGCTTTGTGTCCTCGTTTAACCACAGTGTCCTTTCTGGAAACCATGTAAATCCTCTAGATTATTGCTGGAATTTATTATGATTATGCCAGGTTTTGTTTCAATAAGAGTAGATAGGAGGATAGGACTTGTGATAAAAGAAGGAGACAATGAGTGATCATATCATCTTAGGTCCTCTAAATGGAAAATGTGCCTCACTCCCTCCAGATGTCTGTAATGACGAACTAACTCAATTTTAAAAAAGGACAATATCCTCTCTGTCTCCAGGACCAGCTCTGTCCTCTATAAAGGAGAATGAAACTGATGACTTAAGCTCCTGTTCTTGGCTTAAATGGACAATTCAGCATCAACAGAGATCATACACCAATTCCTCTCATAGACACACATTTAGCAATTCTGGTACACGTGAGCACATTACAGTGCACAATGACACATGTTGAGAACAGAGAAGCAAGTAAAAAAAGAGAGATGTGAAACAGCTAGACAGCACTCATTAGATGTCTGAAACACAGTGGCATGAACACCACTCATACGCACACATGCAACAACACACACTTGCTGTACACACACAAGCATGAACTCAATGCAAGACAGTTAGTGGTGGGCTTTCAGGGCATTGGATGCCAGATAGGACATTCTGCTGTAATTGAGGTAATCTGTTGAGGCATTCAAAGATACTGATGCAGCACTGTGGGTTAGAATCCAAAGAGAAAGCAATGAAGTATTACAAAGGCTGTCACTCTTGAGCTAATTCAGTTGTATTCTCCATGGAGCTTCTTCATGAGCTTCATATCATTTTCTCATTCATCCCACACTGTATCCATCATCTCCCTTTGTTTTTTTTTCCACACTTGGATCCAGTGCCAAAGGTTTTGGTTACCACTGGCTTGTCTTCAGTCACCGCTATCACAGATCTCACTAATCCTGTGGCTGTTCTGAACCCTGTCTCCTCTGCTACCAATTCTACCAGGAAATATGTTCCCCATCTCTCTGGCTGTCCCAGTGGCTCCCAGGGCCTTGTTGTGTCCAGCTGGCATGGTTTAGGCAACTGGGACAGCTGGGATCCTTGACCACCCGGATTACAGCAACCCACTTACCATCACCAACAGCCCATCAAGACATGGAGAGTTCCATTTCAAACCTCACAGAAATCTCTCCAAGTTCCCAGCCATCACTTCAATTGTTCTTTCATGGTTGGACACAAAACAGAGCTCTTCTCAAATCCTTGACTTTCTTTAAGTACTCCCTCCTGTAAGTGAGTGGTTTGGATGTATCACTAATTTGACTGTTAAACCTCATACCTGGCCAAAGATGAGAGAAGTGTCCTCCTTGATATCCACAGTGTGAGAATGTAGTAACACAGCTTTGGCATCTAGACTATGTATCCTCTGTGGATGTGCTCTCCTTAGCGTGCAGTGTGATTATAGTGTGGCTGTGGATCTGAGTTGAAAACAGGTAAAGGCTTTAAGCAGTAATACACTATTCCAAATACAAGAAGCATGCGGCATGGAAAAAAAATGTCATCTATCGACACTGATGGCCTCCAAAACTTGAATCTGGGATATAGCACTCCCCAGTGAACCATCTCTGTATGAGTTGTGTTGGTGTAAAGTCAGTGCTGGAGTTTGGAATTGGAAATGTGTATTGCCCTTTTCAAACACCGCTATCTTCATTTATATGTTATTGCTTTTTGACTTTCAAACATTGGTTCTGTGAATGACAGGGCTGTTATCCGTAAAGCTACAACGCTCACGCAATATTTGTCATCTAACACAAAATAGTTAGAAAAAAATTGAATAAAGGAAGAAGAGCGTTCTCAGTTCTCTCACAGTCTGCAACAGTGATACATTTTAAAACTTATTTTGCAGCCAAATTAAGGACCATCATGAGCACGCTTGTCACTACATAATACTCTAATACATTTTATCACTAATTATATTATTATCAAATTCCCATTGGTTCAGGCTCACATGCTGTTTAAATATTTAGCTGGATTTTATACTGTTGAAAATGCAACAAGGGAGACGAAAGGCCTAACCCTAAACACTAAAGGTCAATGCCTAACGTCACCATCTGCCTAACCACTCAGGTGCTATTCAGGGCGGGTCTTGACAAGAAAAGTAGTGGGATTGATAATTACACCTCAAGGCTCTGTTCAATTTCCATTGAGGTGTTCTCTGATTGGCTGCTATGTATATGTATCTAATCAATGACACATGAAGTCTAAATCAAATAAATATTCTGCATTCTCATTAACTTGCATTGTTGATCCTGATTAAACACATTCATTCAGCTACTAAATGGACCTTTCAGTCTCAATTTTTGAAGCCAAAACAGACGAAAAGTGGGTAAATATTTATTTTTATTTTGAACATCTACAATTCCATGATAACTGGGCGAACTTCATCTGCTGAGGAAGATTGCGTGATATGACTGAAAGTTCCAGTAAAGCTACAGCTTTGTCAACTTATTTTATTTGTGCACACAAGTCACAATTGAATGAGATGACGAGACATATTTCTCTCTTTGAAGGAACCTTGTGCGTGCTGTAGCCTTACCATTTCATAAGTTTTCAGTTCCAACTTGAGCTGTGTTCAAAATGGACATGTCCAAATTAGTTGCCATTGGCACTTTACCTGAAAAGTGACTCAGGGGGTTTATTCAAACATGAGGCAGACATAAAATTTCCTGAACATTTGTGTAATGGAGAGCATGTCTGAAATGGTAAAGTTTGGCTTCTCTCCACAGGTCATTGATAGTGTCTAGTAAATCTTCCACATGTAACCATCAAACTACATCTAAAGCACACAGAGAATGTTCCAATCCCATCATCTACCAAGAGCCTGGCTCTGGTTCTTCCTAAAAGTTTTTTTTTCTCGCTGAAGCACATGGTTGCATTAGTTGGAATTAGAATTGTTGGAACTTTATAAAT
>NC_045739.1:7100256-7100486 GCF_008692095.1 Etheostoma spectabile
TGGTCTAGACCTACTCTATCTGTAAAGTGTCTTGAGATAACTGTTGTTATGTTTTGATACTATAAATAAAATTGAATTGAATTGTACATTGTTGTTGCTGCTGAATGCAGTGTATTATCTTTCCACCAACACACATAGTCATCTTGTACACCCTATCCAATCATAAGTCAATCATAGAGCCATGGGGTTAGCATTCTTGCCCTGGTTTGTCCTTGGTCCATCAATGACGT
>NC_045739.1:7100496-7112160 GCF_008692095.1 Etheostoma spectabile
CCCTGTTTGGCATGGTTAGGGGCCCCTCTGTGCAGACTACCAGACTCCTGTCTTTGTTGTGTGCTGTCATGGGAGTAAGCCTAACAGCCACGGTCTGAATGTTGACCCCATGTGCTAATGGTACACACCCGCAAAAATGCCAAACAAACAAAAGCAAAGCAAGCACAGAGTTCCTATGTGATGTCTGTAATGAGCCTCTTTCACTCTATTATTCTCCTTCACTCCATCTCCTCGCGTCCCCTGGAATGCCTCAGCAGCTAGTGTGCTAATTTAACATTGGAACATGAAGTGAGAGGCCAGCACCAGCAGCAACCCAGACTTCAATCAGATGTCTGATGGAAATCAAACTCAGCTTTGCTTACATATTGATTTAGGATCACTTGACCCCAAACCATTTGATTTTCTCATCCATTTTGGTTTTTGTTCCCCATTTCCCTTCCATTTTACTGTATTTCTGAGTGCTTTAGAAGTGATTTGGACCTGAACTCACAACTCAATCTTTTGCCCGTTCATACCCTCTCACAGATCTCATGCGACCATCTACACACAAGTGTACACAAACACAATTTAACATGGTGATGACTGTGTGGTTCCACAATCCCCAGCCCAGCTGTTGTAGTGGTTAGTAGTCTATGTCTTAGCTCTCTCTTTCACTTTCTCTCTCACACACACACACACAGGTTTGTGGGGACCCGCCACTGACATAATGCATTCCCTAGCCCTTTACTTTAACCTTAACCATCACAACTAAATGGCTAACCTCAACCCTTACCCCCACCGAAACCATAACATAATTCTGACCCTAATCCTAAAACCAAGTCGTAACCCTCAAACAGCCCTTTAAACTTGTGGGGTCCAGCATTTTGGCGCCACAAAGCTGTCGGGACCCCACAAGTACCGTATACTCTACGAATGCTCCCCCCACACACACACGCATGCACGCACACACACACACACACACACACACACACACATGCACAACTAATCCAGTGTCAATGTAGCCCATCCAAAATCTTGTTGGTTATGAGGTAGTCTGTGGCAACACTCAATTAGTTTTGGCCACTGTGTTCAGGCATTGACTAGCAACACTGGTTCACTAACCTCTAGATCTGTAAGCAGACTAATACCTTGTGGATTTGCACTGATCGACGAGAGTAACCACAATCTCTCTGCATTCCAGTGTTCGCCTGTAATCGAAACTAATCCTGTAAGCCCTAATAGATATTATCACTTTACTCAAAAACCACACGGTATTTAATTAAACCCGGCTGCTCTGTTTCTGCCGCCAGGTAGTGGTGGGTTTAGAGCAGCACCACTCAGTTTGCTTGTTTTGCTTTTCACGGTGTAGTTAATTTTTTAGAAAAGACAAATACAGGTGTCAACTGAGTAATACTGATGTTCTGTCTCTCTGCTTGTTGTTGACCATTCAGAACTTTTAACTGGCTCTTGTCCTCCCTCCCAGGGTTTTCCTTCAGATGACTATGCCTGCTGTTTTAGAGCTCTGCTTTTCATTGGCTTTATGAGACCAACTGTAAATTCCTAAGTGTGTTGTGTCTCAGAGTGGACTCTATCCAGATTTTCCTTCACCCCACTAAATTCTGCCTCTCTCAACCTAACAGCCTGGCAAGCACTTGGGCCTGGCACACCTCTCACACTTTACGTTTGGCTCGTGAAAACCTGGACCACTAATTATGTGGTGATAATTATCAAGCACAGCTGATGAAGGGTGTACTGGTTGTGGTGAAGGAAGCAGGCCTCCCTTTTTGTCCATTTCCTCCGCAAGGTGTGCGGCTTAATGAGCTCAGAATGACTCAATGTGTTTCACAGGCACTTTATAAAGACAATAAAAATACTTTTGAATATAAATGTTTTTAAATAATATTATATTATAATACTAAATATTTCTGTATTTTGTTTAAAAATAGATATATGTATTAACACTCCCCAAAAACAAAACAGTTTGTTGGAGTGAAAAGACAAATAAAAGTGACCCAGACACCACTATGAAGTGGTCTTATGAACACCTCAGCATGTAATGTGGGATTAACGATGCCACAAGAGATCACAGGCACTTCAGCAAAAGACACAAAACATGAGAGAAGTAAATGTCTCTGGTGATTGTGGTTTTGTTGGATTGGAACAAGCCTGCACACAGAGGTGACCATGTGGGATTTGGTCTCTGTGGGTATTTGCATGTGTTTGTGGCCTGAGTGCATCAGTGTGTGAGCAGTGGCGATGGAATTGAGGAAATGCAGAGGAACAGAGCCAGCCGTGGTGACTGAGAAAATGGAATAATATAGTAAGGTAGAGAGTGTGTGTTTGTGATACGCTGGCCGAAGGAGCCTCTTTAGACATCTGTTAATGATTTTGCAGATGTGTGTTGGGGACAGAGAGGGGCGGGTTTCACTGTAACAACAGAAGCTGCATTGTGCTTTGTCTAATTTAGTTGCATTATGGTCTCTTATGTGACCCAGAAGCACCCAGTGTTGGCTCATAGGGGCTTACTGAATGGTTACAATCACTCTGAGTGAAGTGCCTGTACACTTAATATTAGCGTGCAGGGCAACGTTTCCGTTATATACATTGCTTTAGAATTTTATGAAATGTCATGAAGTTGCAAATACACAACTCTGTGGGGCTGTCTGCTCCACTGAACGTGAATGAACAGTTGTCCGCTCCTCTACAGTTTGACTATTAGCACCCCCCCCTACCCCCCACCCCCCTTCCACTGCTGAAAAAGATCCTGAAGGAAACACTTCAAGGTATGTGTGTCATGCATGTGTGCATGATCATACATTTGTACACACACCCGTGCACAGGCAACAAGTGATCCTTCATCTAGCTGTAATTTCAGTAGACCTTGCTGCCACAACTTCTGTCTAATAGAAAAGAGCCAAAGGTCAGTGCTGAAGTCTGAACAATGGATATGGACATTTGAACTGCAGACAGGAGACATATTTGACTTTAAAAAAAGGTTGACCTCTGCTATGGAATTTGTGCAAAATATCTATTGGGGTTTTAGTATGAGAAAGATACCATACTTAACCCTTAAGAGGAAGAGGCTGTGAATGGATTCCACTATCAATGAACTAAAATCTGCCCCTCTCTTTACTGCATGATCCAGAGAGGAGGAGAATGGAAAATCATGAATAAAAGAGTTATAGAAAAAGAGGTGGCAAAGAGCAGGGTGGAAGGTGAAAGAATGCCATAGACAGAGCTGGTGGTGGGAGGGGATGAGAGGCTCTGGAGAGCGATGGGACTGAGCAGTTGAAGGGTTGACGGGTTTGGGTCTGATAGCTCGACGTGCATCACTGATCCCGGTCCACTCTCAGTCCATACACACTTGTCCCCCTATTCTAACTCTGGCATTCAGAATCCCTTTCCCACTGGGAAGGTCAAAGCCCCATTAAGAGAGCATTTTGTTGCCATTTTGTGTTTGTTGTGAGGATAGTGAGTGGAAAGGGCAGCCTGGTAATAGAAAGAATTTGCTTCTGCAGCCTCTCTCTCTACCAATTGAGATTCCAATAGTTCCCACTTGGGTTCTCATTGCTCCCACACACTTTGAAAACTTGTCTAGACAGAGGCAGTTTGTTCATCCATGTAGAAAGTTGGTTTAAGTTTAAGTTTAGTTCCTCTGTTTTCAACACACTTTTAATAACAAGTTGCTTACCAGGCCAAACAAGTGGGCAATAATCATGTTTTTATGCCTAACACATAAACACAAATCACTTTTGGCCAACTATTTCAAGTGAAGTGAGTAAATTTGTATCTGTGTGTGAGTGGACATGCATATGTGTTGGCCTGCTTGTTTAAATGTGTCGATGTTATTCTTTTATGTTTATTGGCACAGGTGCATGCTGCAGTGTAGTCCACAACTTTGAAGAAGCCAGTTCAGGAAGTCAGGAGAAATAGGAGGTGTTTTCATAAAAGAAGTGGAGGACCAGTGACAAGTAGAGGTGAATTTTTACTTACACCAGATGGACTCTACAAGTAGTTTACATGGTTGCGCCATATATCACAATTATTCTTACAGTAAGAATTTAAACATTAGCATATGACTGCAGACATTTCTATTAAAGCTTTAGTGAGAATGGTTGCTCTACTGCTCTCAGTTCAGGCCTGACTTGTGTCCTGTTCTGTCTACAGTCATTAGTGTGTCTAATAGTGTTTCTATTTGGATGGTAGCTTTGCTGTTTAACCCCCATGCTAGAAAACCTCCTAATTGTGGTTAAAGTGTGACGGGAAACAGATGCAGCAATTAGACTCCTATTGGGTTTAGGTAGAGGAAGAACTGGGGAGTCTTTGAAGCCAGAATGGGAATCTCTGTCCTGTACTCGTAGCAAGTTAGCGGAGCAAAACAGTCTTTGAGATTCAATTTTCTTTCCAGTATGTCAGTATTTATAGTACGCAGACCATGTTCTTCATAAATCTTAAAATGTCGCCTGAAACCTCTCATCTCGGGTAGGTCTGTTGCAGCATGGTGACTGGCACCAGGAAGTGATTGGGTGGGACACAGAAAGCCCTATTTTAGTTCTTGGTTTGTGCTGAATAGTGCTGTTAGAACAAGAGAACAGAAATATATCCATCTCCAAGGACCAGAGTCAGGAAATGCTGCACAATGACGCCATGCATTTTACCTATTATTGTATTGCACACTCCAAAACAATGTCGGCAGGATTTGTTGTGTTAGTGTCAGCTCAAAAAGTCTATGATTCATGGTTTCAGTGTGGTAGCTGTGGTGGGTGCATAGGTTTTATGTCTGCCTGTCATTACACCGTATCTTTCTGTTTGTTTGAAAGTAGTGATCAAAGGTTAACATCCCCAGATTATGAGAGTTAGGACTTGGATTGCAAACTATGCTCAGCCTGAAATGCTTGTTAGGCTGTGGTGGACGTAAACACGAATGCTGTAACCAAAGCCACATCTTTCACTGGAAAACAATGACGTCATTTCCCAGACCCAATACTATTTTTCACTTTCTCTCGCCCTCATTGGAGTCTCTGGATCGTGGTCTCTTTGTGGTGAAGTTTAACATAGCAATGGCGGCTGGCACCAGCCAGGGCAGCCTCTGCTGGATTTCTTGGTTTACTTTAATACCTAATTGCTCACCACATATGTGACAAATGACGCCAGATGCCACAATGGAGAGAAATCCAGCTCTCTAAGAATTATTGGCTCCAGAGAAACAGTTGGCCTTATTTATAGAAGCCTTTTTACTAGATTTGGCCCCAGGGAATGGAGAGTGACTGGCCAAGTGCCAAAGCATTCTGTGGCACGTGTGAACCATTAAGTGTACTGGGATAATTCAGTCAGGTGTGTGGCGCAGCAGGTTGTACTGTGTGAGTGTGTATTTGTGAGTGTGAATTTAAAGGTGATAAATCTTAACTCAAAATGTGCAATGGTTTCACTGAAAACAGTGTGGATTATTGCATAAATACGTTTAAATTATTGGTAAAAGCAACAGTAAGTGCTTGCAGAACTCTGGTTCTTTTTAAGCAATTCCCAGCCTTCAAGGGATAGTTTAGATGTTTTGAAGTGGGGTTGTATGAGGGAGTCCGCATGCCCAAGTTTGGTGAAGCAGGCAAGAGTAGACTTTGGTGTTTTAAAGTATCAGTTAAAATTCACCAAAGTCACACAATATCATCAACTTCATTCATGAACTTTATTATCATACTCAAGGTCCATTCAGAAGACATATACATGACATACACCATACATTAACAAGAGAAAAATAAACATAAACAGAGAAATAAAAACAAAATGAACAACAATATTGCATTTCAATAAAAGACACAAAAACCAGTGTTTCCAAAGTGATGATTGGTATTGTATGTCACTAAACCTAGGATTTGCCAGCAGCATAACAATGCTGTGGATAAGACTCCTCAATAATGCTTGGAAGGTGCTGACCCCTGCTAACAAAACAGGTCACTTGCACTAGAGCACCTGTGTTTGTTGAGCAGTATCCTCTTAAAGTCATAATAAGCAACTTTAAGCTTCTGCATGCTTGCCTTTTTAAACTTAGTCCACAACTGAACAGTATACAAAGGAGTGCATCATGTTTAAAACAGACTAATTGACGTCATCTGTGCTCAACTGGAATTTTCTCACCAGCATGTTAGCTTTTGCATATAATATGCAACGCTGCCCGTATATACTGTATCCTCATCATCAAATAACTGATCTGTAATGTAGTGACCAAGGTGTTTAATTTTATCACAGCCACACCATATTTCTCCCCATGTTCAGAGCAGATATGCAGCAACTACTGAAAACCAGCAAAACACCAACAAAATTCCCAGATCATCAGCATACATAAAACGATCAATCAAGGTGTTACCAATCATACAGCCAGTTTTGCATCTTGTCAATTGGTTGGATAATCCATGTTCAAGTTAAAGAGTTGAAAGGAGGCAGAGACTGTATTACTCCATTTAACCTGCATACTCTGGTTGGCATACCAGTAAGCCAGGATTCTTCTAATGCTGTCAGGGGCACCCCTTTGGCTCAGTCTTTCAAATAGCTTATGACAATCGGTCAAAAGCCTTAGAAGCATCAATAAACCCAATTAGCATAGATTAATTCTGCCTTACGTACCCCTGTGTGGCTTCCTTCGAGGCATAGATACGCAAATCAGTACCGAGCCAAATTGATTGTCAGTGGTTCCAACAGAAGTACATGGACGACCAAGCAATATCATTTCCAGAACTTGAGATATCACACTGGTTAGGGCTATTGCCCTATAATTTGATAGTGGTTGTGTGGCATGTGCGTTCTTATTTATCTGAAACTGAAAAACACACAATCTTTTTTCACATACATAACAAAAGATCATATCAGTGCTGCTGATTCTACCTCAGAGGCTGGGGAGGAGTTTGTGCGGTGTTTGAACTCTATCCTGTTTCAGCTCCCCATGGTATGCAGAACAGGGGTTATTGGCATCCACAGCTCAAGACTGCAGCCCAGATGAGCCCTACTTTGCTCTGTGCTCTCTGTGCCCCGTGCTCTGCTCACAGGAAATTAGGGATAAAAAAAAGCAGGGCATTAACTCAAAGATACGATTTGGTCATAAAAATGAATGCTGTAAGCAGCCCATTTTTCTCGTGAATGTGAAACTCTAATATGTCACTGACATTAGGCTGCTGTATTTTCTGTTAAACAGCGTTCTCAAAAGTTTGTGTTCTGGGAGTGCTGTGTCTGTGTTGAAAGTCAAAAAAGGAAAAACAGATTAGAAGCAGTGATGCCAATTCCACCAGAGTGATAAAAGCCTTCATCGTGATCCTAGATCACAGCCCGGTAAATAGTCCCTCTCGGCCTGCAGCTCCTGCCAAACGTTCTTTTTTCTTCTTCTGTCAGTGGTGTTGATAAATCATAAGCTCACCACACAGGCAGACAAGCAAGACTGCTGCACTCTATGGAGACGTATTCACTTTGCTGCCTGTTCGTCTTCATGTGGGAGTAACAAATTCACTTTTGAAAGTTCCCAAAATGTCTTAAATGGAATATTTTTTCATGCCCAGAAAACTGGTGGTAAATAGAAAATAACAAGCTGTTTTTAGTTCCCGACTCATACTATTATGACTGTGGTTTTTAGTTTCTTATTTAACTAGAATCAAAGCCTATCCAAAAACTCAATGATGATAGTATGTACAGCTAGAACTTAAACTAGCATTACACTGCCTAACCCCTTGTTTCAAGCTCGCTGTTGATGTTGTTGGAGTTGGAATTAAAGCAGCTGATTTCACCAGTGTATGCAGGGGATCCCCATCTTCACAATGTTTCATCAGCTTTCTTTTGTGTTTTCCTTTGTTTTCTCAATGAGGATCTAAGTTGAAAGGGTTGTTGGTTTTAATTATTATTTCATAATGTCGCTTTTGTGAAGCCCTTTGAGACTGCAACTTGGATTAAGGAATGTATAAATAAACCTAGCTTGACACGGCTTAAATCATAGACACTGGTTTGAGAAGATTGCCAAAAACACATTTTCAGAATTCCTGTTGTAAATGATGGCCTGAACATCATTGTGGTGGTATTCGTTTTATCAGAAGTGTTTTCCTTTTTTTTTTTTGTTAGCTTGACAGCCTCACAGAGCCGCATTTCCATTGCATGGTACAGTGGGGCACGGCTCAACGCAACTCACTTGGAACTTTTTTTTTTTTGTGTTGCGTTGGAGATGCAACATTGCTATGCCGATCAGCTGAGAAAACCCGCTTACACTGACAGGGTACTACCTTCAGTGGAAAACAAAATATTGGAAAGCAACGGGTAGCAGAAGTGAGTCAAGTCAAGTTAATAAATTATAATAATAAATTGTATTTATTATTATATTATTATGTTATTATTTATGAAACTTTACATCTCAAAAAGAAATCTCAAAGTGCTACATTTGTAGGGAGTTAAAATAAATCAACAAGCAATGAGTTGAAAAGTTGAATTGAGCAGAAACATGCTGTAGAAATGAGAGATAGCTTAACTTTAGGTTCCTATGTCTTCATTATGTGTGTGCATGTTTTATCTTTAACTATGTGAGGCTCATTGTCTTTTTACATATTTGATTTAACTTCACTTCTTCATTACTGACATAACTGAACAAGCGGCGTTCAATTATGTCTAGTTCAGTATCGTCTTTTGTTTTGGCAAGTTTGGAACTTTGCAAAACTTTTCTTTTCTTTCACTCTCTGCATTGAGAGATCGTTTACCATTAACCGTTTGAGTTCTTTCTGTTTTGGAGACTGAAAGTAAATGACTGGGTGTTTGGAGTTGTGTTTTTGACTGACACTCCAAAAGGCTTTTCAGTCGAAGGCTTCTTACACAGACGGGCCAGGAGAGATCAGTTGGCACCAGCCATTGATGCTGTGAAAAAGTGAAAACTTATTGTAACTCCTGATGCATGGTCTCATTGTAAAGGGTGGATGTGAACCATCAGTGGGTTTCAGAGGGTGGTGAAACTGGCACTAATTGTAGTTAACACACTATACAGAATCGGCTTTAAAGGAAACAGCTGGAGAAATAGGCTGGTCAGTCTCAATTAAATTTCTCCATTTTGATGGAGTGATGAAAGGGGTGGAGGAGTCGTTATGGCATCTGAAGGATAGAAGAGAGAGAAAGACTACTTTTGGTGTGAACCATGTGTATTCGTGGGGTGGAGGAGTAGAGATTAAGGAATGCCACCCAACAAGTTTTTCAGAAAGATGAGTGATTTTCAAAGATTTGCCAATGACTGTATTTATTGTGAGTTTATGACCCTTTAAAGTATTCACCTCATGTGAACTGTTAACAACCCCCCAGTGTGTGTGGTAAAAACACACACTTCAAAGTGCACAAATGAGGGCCCTCACAAACACATGTATCTTTACACACCACACAAAGTTGTGAGAGTGAATGGCTCATTTCTGTTGTTTTCACAGGAACCACAGGAAAAGGAACAAACCCAAGAACGCAAGGCTGCTATTGTGTACTCCAGCCTCCACCAGAGATAAGAAAAGGATAAGAGACGAAAATAACTGAAGCCAATTTATTAGATTGATTTGTTTTATTTTTTAGTGTGATAACCCAGTCTGAGGTAATATGACAGAACAGTACAGAACAGCAGTTCTGAGTTTTTTTTCTGAGGGGCGTCAGACTGGGAGGGCAAAGGGGACTGATTATGTGAGGAGGGCCCAAAAAGATACAAAAATGAATAGCTGTGGATACGGGGAGTGGCCCATAGCCAGATGGCTCAGTTGGTAGAGCGGCTGTCCATGTATAGAGGTTCACTCCTTGACGCAGCAGGCCCAAGTTTGACTCCGACCTGCGGCCATTTGCTGCGTGTCATTCCCCTTCACTTTCCGCTTTCATATCTTCAGTTGTCCTGTCAAAAATAAAGGCTGAAAATGCCCCAAAAATTGTTTAAAAACAGGAAAATGACTTTCTACGGGGCCCAGAATGTTGTGCTACACCCCTGAGAGTGAGTAAAAAGTTATGGCCAAGACTTCTTCCACCCCATCACCCACTCAAGCCACAGCAAAGATCTTAAACTCGTTGACCCTGAGTGGGCCAAATACTGTGAAAGCCTGTTTCAAGTCTCTCCAAATAACAATAATCCTTCTTTATCATGTGTGTCTATTTTGCCTTTGGAGAAGTTTCAGAGAGAGTGAAAAAAAGGTAAAGACCACGTCTTGCGCACATGGAGAAAGTTATGCCTGTTCACACAGCCTGCAGTGCTATCATAAGACACATCGGCCTGGTGTGGTAGTTTCTCTAGGGAAAAAAAACACACAACCTGTACGGTACATACCAGTCTGAGCCATGGATACTGGCCGACTAAAAAACAATAATATTTAGCCTTCCAATATACCCAAAAGATTTGCTTTTGTTGTAACAATGAGCACAGTTTAACCTAAGGATAGTGAGTAAAAACATAAACATAAAGGTAAAGCCATAAAACCTTGCATATTTACAGCTGATGTAATCAATAATTGCATTACAAACATTATTTGAAGGCACACATTTCTGTTTTATGATTATGTGAAAGGGGAAACACAAGAACACTTTTCGTCTCACAGGGTAGAGTAAAATAAAGAAAAAAATACAATGAGTTCATTCAAGAAACACTGGAGGAAGCGGGGGAGAAGTTTGACTTGGTAAGAGCTGTCCTTCGCTGTTTCCTTTTTTCTTTATCTATGAAAAAGTTTACACAGGTGCGAATTGACATTGCTAATATGAACTCAATCCTTTAAAATATTTGTTGCTGCATAAATAAAAGGTTAACACTGGGGTCTGTGTTCAATAACTTCCATGCAAGGGTTCTATCACTCATCTTGATGTATCATTATTGTAAGGGTAGTAACGTAAGAGCCTCACGTAGCTTTATACAGGGAATGCCTTGTGCTGCAATAACGCAGAGTGTTTACCTTCTGGCAACTCTGGCTAAACTTAAATTATGTGCGTGTGTTTGTGCATGTGCATGCATGAGTCCATGTGTGTTTAGTCTCCCTCTGCGTGCACGTGCACATGTGCCTGTGTTTGTGCTTGCTGGTGTGTGTGCATGCCCATCACTCAGCCTTCAGCTGGGCAAACCTAGAGGATTGCGTCACAAGCATAGAAAAGAGCAGTCCAAGCCAGTAAACTAGTCTTTAATTGCTGTGCAACTGGGAACACATTGCTGAGGAAACAAGGGGCTCATTGTGAGTCCGTGTTCATCTCAACACACCTCATATTTTCTACAGACTGCTGACCCCCACCAGCTCTGCAGCATTTACTATAAAACACAAAGCCAGCAATTAAAGTACTAAGTGTTTGCATGCACAATCACATGCAGACACGCTTAACATGTGTGTATGTGCTTCTGTATGTTGATTTATTCCTACAGCAGGTAGAGATGCTGCATGTGACAGTGTGTGAGCACTGAGGATTAATGGGAAGTCAGCTTTGCTTGCTAGAGAATGAAGAACAAGATTGTGCTTCTGTGTTAAACTCTGAAGGAGCTGTGATGATGAAGTACTGAAAATGAGTGAGATTGAAATGTGTGTGTATGTGTGTGTGTGTCCCATGATAGATCTGGGCTGGGTGGTGGTGGTGGTCTGGCTATGATGTGAACCAGATGTGGACTGGATGCAGACTATTGTACCCACTAGAGGGTGAATGAAGCCTGAGCGCCAGCATTGATTACAAATCCAATGTAAT
>NC_045739.1:7112170-7131437 GCF_008692095.1 Etheostoma spectabile
TTTTTTTGCAACCACATTTGGCAGAGTGTGCTGGCATATATGAGATCATGATTCATGAGACTGACCCATAAATCACATAGACTGCATAAAGCCAGTGCTGTCGCAGGGCTCAGCAGTTTAAGAATACTGACATTATTATTGTCATTAAAAGCTGTGTTCAATAAACTGTGTAAAACATGGTGATACTGTTTAACCTGTAAACCTCCAGGCTTACTGTACTACATTTCAATTGATGTAGAGATCAATACGGAGACATTATCATGACATTTATGTAAAACAACTTATCCAGGAAAGCCAACAGAGAAAAACATCTGAAATACTAAATGTAATTTCATAACAAAAACAACTGTCTAAAATGAGCTGAAATTCTTTGCCGAGCTTCTAAATTAGCTAAATCTAATCAACCTATGTGCTCTAGACAGAGTACATTGGGTTCTCATCGGTGTGTAGAATACTACATGCATGAGTGCCAATCCAATTGCCAATCTCTTTAAATTTGTTATATTTTCAGAGAACACTGATTCAGAAAAAGAATAGACTCATTCAAGGGGTTCAGATGTTTTTTAACTCGTAAATAAAAGAACAATGGTGGCAATGTCTGAACTGGATAGTTGTGAAAATGAGCAAACTCACGTGGAACAAATTTTATCATTTTATGATTACAGAGTCTGCATAGTATATGTAAAGTTTTGACCTCATCACTCTCCACCAAGCTAATCTTCTCTGTGTGGGCCAAGCAGTCGCTGTGTAGCCCATCCTCCCACTGGGCATCTCCAACTACTGAGGAAAATACACTTGAATGCATAAATCTAAACTCAGCAATCCTCTGATTTGCCAAACCTGGCTGAGATACACCAGCTATGATGCATTTGATTATGCATATTGGCGCAGCTACATAAGACTTCTAATGAAGTCTTATGTAGCCTTAATAATGAGCAGATGACCATCAGTAGCCTTCATGATGAGTGCAGCTGTGATGTAGCACCAGCATAATCCGTAGAACAGGAACACTATACATTTAGATCTAGCATTTTAGAGGCAAGCTGTCACATGGATGTTTCTCAGTTAAGATATGCAGTGCAAGAACATTCATGTTCATGTACCTAATTGCTAACTTTCCCAATATGCAAAATTAGCCTCTGCTAGAGTCATCCAAACAACACCATAGGTAAATAAATGTAACCATGATTAATTCAGCGCACAAGTATAAATATTAGCACTCATATTTCACTACTTCAGCTGCATGAAAGTATCACAATGCATCATAAGGATTCTGTCAAACAAAATCCAGAAAGAAATGACCATAGCTACTTGCAGTGGCGGACTAGGAATGAAAACCGGCCTCAGCAGAAGCTCACTCAATTTGATTTATTTCCTCTAAAATATTCTGGTACTCTAAGATACTGCAAAGGAATTTACAATAATGTCATTACAAATAAGTGCCTACAAGGAGCAGAATTATACAGTCAGCAGGCCCTTGCTTTGCTCACAAGCAAATCTGTGGGAGAGCAATGAAACCCCTGGAAAACAACATCCTGTGTGTTTGTGACTAGTCAGCTGAACTGTACAACATACAGTTGGTTGTTGTCTCATAATGCAAAAAAAAAACTGCATTGGATGTCGAAAAACAAATTTTTGTTCTTAACCGGTGTTATTGGTGCAAAAATTAGTGCAATTGTAAATGAAGAAAACACACAGTGAGCCCTTTATTGCAGTGCATCAATATCTTGTACTTGTTTGCTACCTAGTGTTGGAAACTAAAATTAAGAGTTCACACAAAGAGCCACAGATATTAGCAGACAACAACCCGCTTTCTCATCTCTTCACCAGGACTTTTACGTGTCTTCTCCAGCTCACACTGGAACTTTGTTTCAGCTGCAGCTGTTGTCACATTCTCACACCCAAGATGCTGCTGCCACCACAGACTCAATGAAGTGCCTATCTGTCCAAAACACATATGACCCTGCCCTCTCTCTCTATAACTCACTTATCTCCTTTCACATTTATTTGAACAGACCTGGATGGACGGTAAACGCTGACATACCTGACATGGAGCGACAACAACATTGAGAAGGCCTTTGGGGACTTGTGTTGTTGCAAAGAGGAAAGCAAAAAGCCACTGTTGTGCATTCATGTGTACACTCTTAAAGGCCATTACATTCCCACACCTACATCTTTATGAGTTCATATCCTGCTGGTCCTATTGTGAAAACGTGGCTCTTTCCATCACAGGAAGACCCCTTTGACCCCTGTGAAAATCCTCCCCCCCCCCCTTATTTGAGGGTCCACAATGGTTGCTTGGTGTATTGTTTAAAAAATCACCTTTTCGCAACTGAGCTAAACCCACTTCAAACCATTGAGAAGAACATAAAGAAAAAGAGCATTTCACAAATTTCAGAAGTACACAAATTCCAACAGTGAGCCTGTGTAGGGTGCAATCACTCAGAGTAAGAAGCTAATTGAGCAAATGTGTTTTCAGGGCCTTTAGGTTAAAAACAAACTCAACATGTGCCTCATCCGTTCTTGTGATAGTGATCTTTTCACTCCATGGGAATGCTTACCATCCACAAGCCAAAACAATATACTTCCTCTCTCTTTCGTTGAAAAACCAACAGTGGATCTTTAATGCCCTCAGAGTGGACTGTTGTTGATGGAGACCTGATTTCACTGCTTGTAAACGAGTAGATTTTGTAGTGAAAGTGATTGAGGGTCATACCACCAAGGAATTAACACGAGTGGTTTAATTGCACATTCATTTCTTTTAGTTACATCAAATAAGTTAATGCAAAAATGTTGCTTTTTCACATATCATAGCCAAATTGCCTTGCTCTCTGGTTCTCGCATATCTGCACCACACTGCAAAATGATTTTATTGTACATGTGCACCAATTGTCTTGGCCTCACCTTAGGAAAAGGGAAAAAAAATGACGGCTATTTGCCTGGAATCCATCCATTTTCTCTACCTCCCTATATATGTGCCCCCTGTGTCTAAATCCAATAAACGTGTATCCTGTAAAAATCCTAAAGAAGGCTGAGAGCACATGATGAGAATGGTTCAAAGAGGGGTTAGTGCAATGAAACTAATTGAGTGGTGTGCTGTTTTGCTAAAGTGGATTGATTAACTGTTTGTCTCTTTACTGTGGACTGTATGCAGAGACACAACATGCTGATGGCTCCTGGCACTGGGGGCTGAAGGGAAACAAACTGGACATAGGCTGTATGTCACATGGAACCTGAGTCCAAAATGATGTAAAGATAAGGAAATTGCACATCTTATGTGTATTTGTGTTCACTGTATTCTGTATAAAGACCAAAGTATTATATTAACCAATGCTCAAGAGGCTATATACTTTTCAAATGTTGCATGAATGTTATCTCAGATTTCAGAGTATGGAATCAGTCAGGAGCAGATAAGGTACTTATCGAAACTACGCACAGATGGAGCACAAAAGACATAAAGTCCATTGTTGGCAGAATGACCATCTTTTCTGCATGAAACACAAGGAAATGAATGAGGGAACCCTGATACGTGAGCCAACAAAAACAGTTTTGGTTCACTAATTAATAATTTAAACAGAGAATTCTCACAGTTTTGCTCACAGCCATTATTATAAAGTTCATTCTTTTAGTGTAAATTATTGTATTTGGTATGTTTTGGTTGGCTTGTATGTTCTTTGATAAGGCCCATGTGATTCTATTTAATGCTTTAAGTGATCATAAACTCATAAAATAACAGGAGATTCACAGATATTTCCCGTTTTTCTTCACATCTGGACAGTGTGCTGGGGCAGACATCTGCTTCAAATAGTGCCAGTCTTTTCTGTGAAAAATGGTGTTTCAGTGCAGAGCTGTCTGCCAAAAAAGACAAAGATTTAGGAATAGTTTCCTTTTCACGGTCTCGCTTTTTTTGCGAGGTGACAGTTTCTCGAGCGACAGGATGAATCTTCAGCAGGAGGCCAAACACTTCTGCAGCTTCACACTGTAGAGCTTTGAATCTATGCTGCTTGAACGGACGAAAGGAGCCTCGGCGATTCCATACTGTAGTGCACATACCATGGAATAAGATGAAAGGATAAGAGGAACCATAACTAAAATATTAAACTTGTCAAGTACACATCTCCATGGCTGTTTGAGTACTCTTATGTCTGAAATATATGCATTTGGAAATTTTTCCACTTACGTGATGTGTGTCATGCATACCGTAAAACTGTGTGCTTTTCTTTCACACTGACCTGTAAAAAAAGAATAAATAAGGCAAGGTAATTGATGTGTAGCCCACACATAGGTGTGAATGGCACTGCAAACCAATCTTCCAGACAAACAGGTAATTTCAGACACAGTCTTTTCCTCCAAGTCTTCCTTCTCAGTTCAGTTTTTAAAAATGACTACACTCACTGAGAAATCACGCTTGGGCTGCCTGTCTAGTCATCGTCATCTTCCTGATAACACGAGGACTAGAAAAGATAAAATTGTGTGTGATCCATGTCTTGGTTGTATCAGAATTTATAACAGCAAGAATTCAAATAATTCCAAAGGAAACTGCTCTTTTCTTTTTTTATGATCAAATGTTTTTATTATTCAATTAACAAATAATACACTAAGACTTAAGAACATGTCCCAGGACCAAAAAACACAACCGTAGGAATGGAGCTTACATATAACAGACATACACAAACACACACAAACAAACAAAGGACATTGACAGAGAGACGGACATAAGACAAAAAGGACCAAACGCAATCACAGATAGAAGTAAGAAGGCTAAAGCATTAGTGTACAGCATGGATTTCAAGGATTTAGCTAAGTTGAGCCAAGAGTCCAAAGTCTTTTGTGGCGCTCCATTCATGCGAGCCGTAGAAAGCTCCATATATCCACAAAGTAAAGTGTCCATATACGGACAAGTCACGAGGTGGTTTCCAACCGGTTGCAATAATTTTCTTAGCAGCTGTAAGTCCAGAAAATACAGCACATTTTTGAATTTTAGAGAGCTAAAGGGCTGATAAATCATCCAGAATCAAAACACTGATAGCATCAGGTACAGCATCCTTAATCAAGGCAGATATTTTGGAAGCAATATTGTTCCAGACCTGACAACTAACACAAATGTTGTATATTTTAGACCCAAGAGTTCTCAAAGTGCCATGGATATGGAAGACATATCAACCAATGGGTGTTTCAGTCTAGTCTAATGTTTAGGTTGAAGCTCACAGAGGCAAAGTAAAGTTCCGCAGTGCTTTTCCATAGTGTTCAAGTTTGGGGAACTTTGACAAATTAGATTCACTTAACAATATTATGCTGTCTTGAGAGTTTTAACTCTTGAGGCATGGATTAACTGTAAAGTCAAAAAAGGGATGGAGCAGTCGGATTAGCTGTGTTGCACCATCAAAATTTTATGTTTCCATTTTGCCACAAACACAACAAGCTACGACAAACATTACAAAGTCTCTATGTCAGAAAAGCTTCCAGGATCACCAATTTTCTAGCTATTGAGAATGCATAATGAAATTTTACTCTGCCACTCCTTGGTGTAATTGGGCTCTAACCCCAGAATTGCCCAATGATTTTCTTTTTTTACAGAATTTGTGTTTGTGATTTTAGTCTTTTCTAAAAGAAGAACATTGCAGCTCCAAAAATTAAAACAACAATCTTGTCTCCCTTAGGTTCAGAGACATGTTTTAGGGCTCAACAAACATTAATGGAGACACTGACACTCTGAAATTATAAAAACTGAATTAATTTGTGCAATTCCCTGGGCAAACCTTCTAAATGACACAGGAGACAGTTATGCATGAATTCAAGAACTACATGGAAGTGTGGTAAGACATAAGCAGGGGGTCGGGGTGTGGATCGCAACTGAAGCTGTGGCTGGGATTTTTAATGACTGACCGCGGTGAGGCAAGGAGGAGGTCCATTGTGTCCAGATCGGCAGCGTCTTAGCTGGTTGTAATCGCTGCCATGCACATGGCATTGCATACTGGGGCTGCAAGTTGATTCAAAGCTGTTCCCGGAGCAGATGGAGAAAGAAAAGGAGATGGTAAAGAAAAAAGAAAAATCCTTAATGGATTCAATAGACCTAGATTGTTTGAGATTGGAGAGAAATGGGGCAGACCAGGAGACGCAGAATTTAGTAGCAGAGACATTTTTTGTTCTTTGAATCCGGCGGTGTGTGTTTTTATGCATGTTGATGTGTGTGTTTAAGAAACAGGAAGAGAGAAAGAGTCACCAAATTGTATTAGTCAGTCCCCCGCTTGTGCAGAGCATTCAGACTTGAGTTGGGGTGGGATATGCTAATACAGGCCGTCTGTCTGCCTGCCCCTTCAGAGGCAGCAGAGCAGCACGCTGCATCTTGCACACACCCTCACTCACGCAGAATGCAGAGGAGTTGAAGGCTCCAGCCTAGTCAGCAGGTCTCGCACACTCTTGCATGTGTATGTACACGGAGCTGAAACTTTCCTAGAAACACATTCACACACTCTTCCCTCATCCTTTCCTCTGTCCTGCTCTTCTCTTTCTCTTTACCCCTCCTCTAGCACACCTTTGTGTTGTTTTCCTTGCCCCTCTTCCTATCCCCTCCCTCTTCAACCTCACTAGTTTTCCCTCTGCTCTGTCCAATGTGCTCAGACTGTGGTCAGAGTGCGAACTGAAGGCGTGCAGGGCGAGATGCTGTTAATGCTACAGCTGTTTGGGCTCCATGTCTCCTTCAGGGCCCACTGAAGAAGACAAGACTGCAAGTGACCCAGGGAACTGCAACACAATACTCTGAGGAAGCTACAACTATCACTTTTACCTCGTTTTCCTGCCAGTTGCATTTTCAAGACTCTGGACCTAATTGTGCTTTTAAAGACTTAGAGAAAGAAAAAGAAAAAAAGAAAAACAATGAGGACAAAGTTGTGTAATCTGGTTGCACAGCTTTTTCTCTTAGGAGAGTTGCTATCTGTGGTGGACAGCAAAGGAACGTTCTATGGAGGCCATGTCAATCCTTTCTATGGAAACAGATACAACCTATACAAGGCTGGACTCAACCCTCACCATTCACCAAACAAGCCCATGACCCGTCACAAGTAAGTACTCTGTTTTGGACAAGTCACAGGCGCTAATGCACATTTCATTTTGGTATTGAATTTAAAAAGCATTCCAAGTAGCTTGCAAGCCGGACCCACCTCATACTGTATTTTCCCTGAGAAACCCATGTCACCACACGAGTTGCAGAAATATGGTTTTAGTTAGGGCAAAGGCTCGGTAACAGATCCCTGAATTGACTCTCTGTTTCTCCCTCACTCACCATCAGCCCTTTTCTGTGGTTCACACCTAAACCATCTGTGGCTGATGATTAGCATTATAGAGCAACAATGACATGTTGCTTTATGAAAACAAAGCCGTCATTTTGGTCTTTGTGGTGCAGCAAGGGGGGTGCCAAGTTGATGACATGAGTATTGATCCCTCACAGCCGCTGTGTTTGTGTGTGTGTGTGTGTGTGTGTGTGTGTGTGACAGGGAGGGGGGGCTCAATTAGAGGCGAGACTCACAGTACAGCTGGGCACCCGCTGACAGAAGGGAGTGGTACAACTAATCTCCAATCACTACGTCAGCAATAACACAGTGGTCTCAACTGAGTTTGCATTGAAATAGCTGTTGAAAGTTTGTTTTGTTTTCTGACTAAATCTTCCAGTATCAACAAGTAGAGGTGAATGATGTTCTTCTTTTTTGAGTCAGTGCTCTGTGATGTATGTAAAAACACAAGGACATTCAATGCACATGAGCAGAGGGGAATAGCAATCCGAAGATGTGCATGCTATTTGAAAGCCATGAAGCTGTGAGATGAATCAGACCCTTGCGGATATATTTTGCCTGGATAGAGAGATGGCTGATGTTTGGTCTGTAGGCCTCTTTCGGTTTGTCCTCCCTTTCCCGTCTCTTTTGCTTGGCTTCCCCTGAGAGCTGTTATGTCTTTGGACAGCTCCCCAGCTACCCGCTGTTTCGCTCAAACTGCCACAGAACACTGCTGATCACCCTTGATCCACTTAAACACATCATAGATTATTCATAATATGTTGTACAATATGAATATGCAAAGCAACTGAAGCTCCAAAAATAGAGAAGTAAAACGTACAATAGAATAATACTCAATTAAAAGTACCTTACAGTTGTATTGAAGTACGGCATAGTTACTTTCCACGACTGATAAAATGCAATGATATTTACGCATAGCAAGCCTAAACATTAATTCCCAACATTATAATATATGTCAGCAGCTCGGACACACTGCTGTCCACGCTAACGCTGAATACAGCAACAGGAAATAATACTCACAGCTTTTTTTTCTTGTGAAGAATTGTTTTGCGGTGAATTCTTAAAAATACAAAACACCACTAAATGTTGCGTAAAAATGCGCTGTAACTCGCGTTATTGAGATTGTAACGAGTTTATTACCGAGATTAAATAGTAATGCGTTGTATCACTGCGTTATATCTAAAAGGAATACATTACTGTAATTGCGTTACTTTTCTAACACAATAACCCCAACACTGTATGACCCATGCCAATTTACGCCGAACGTATTTCCAAGAATGAATCCCAAGAGTGAGAAATTAACCAGACGTAACTGATTGAATACAACATAAACCATGTTGTAATTGCGTGTTGTAGGTAGCTGGTAATATTCTTCCACAGGTATCTGACATTGCTGACCCACCTTGGAAACAGTGGGCCCCGGGGACATGTCAGTGTTGGAGCCCCATTACAGATACAGTATATGAGCTCAGTTGTTGTCAACCTGGATTGGTCAGTGGGACTTAAAAATAACACATGCTGTGGGCAGGTTGGCTCAGTGGTAGAGCAGGTGCAGATGTACTGAGAGCTTTATGCTTTGAGGCAGAGGTCCAAGGTTCAAATCTAATGTATGTGTCTGAGTGAATCCGTATATGCATGGGAGTATGTTAGTTCATTTGTATTTTTGTAAAATATTTCACATGTGCTTTTACAGCTTTTAAACACAAACTTACTGACCACAGAGACATGTGGACAAAACATGTCTGTTTTTTAGTGAGAAAAATAAAACACTCTCAGCTGCATCACAGACTTTTTTTCTCTCTTCATGTTGAATTACTATCTGTGTTTTGGCAGCTAGATTTCACACTTATGGCATTTCATGGCATCAACTGACAGGGTGTTAACAAGGGGCCAGGCTGTTGCCTAGCAATGAAATTCTTTGAAGAGGTCTATAAGTCACAATGGAAAAAGTTAACTTAAAAACGTGTCTGGCAAGCATCTCCTACCATGCTGCATTACCACTATACCACAAAATGCATGACAGGTGAAACATAAGCCATGAGCCATATAATACACCAATCATTGATAAATGAATGTTGTATAAATCAATTAGGATCCCAGCAGATGCCACATGCCTTCACTGATCAGATTAAAGACATATCCATGGGCTTTGCAATGATGTATGGGACAGAGATCAAGGAGGGAAAGGTCAATGAGTTGGTTGAGGTTAGAGGTGATGGGTTTTCTGTTGTAAGTTTGTGTTGAGTGTCCAATGGAGGACAAAAATGGAGTCAGTCTCCTGCTAAGGATCAAAGAGGCTGGGCAGTAAACTCCCAAGCTCCTCACTGACACATATTCATTTGACACACTGCTTTCACTGACCTTTCTGCTAAAATGTTTGAGATTTTTATGTAAACACTCTAACATATCTAAAAAATTGATGCACTAAATATTAGAATTTTAAGTGATAATTCCATATAATTGTTATAATATTTTAACAGAATCATGTCGTTTTATCATGGTATGATGTCTAAAAGTCTGTTGTCTAAATTAAGGACTCATAGCAATTTGTAGGGAATTTTAAGAAATATTTTGACATTTTGGTAAATAAGCCAATTTGCTTTGTTGCCCAGAGTTAAATATGGTGCTAAAGCTAGCAGCCAATTAGCATAGCTTAACATGAAAATATGAGATATAAAGTGTCAATGAGTGATTATTTTTGCATAAGAAACAATACATAATTATGTGAGATTAAATGTTGCTAGGCAGATTTTTTTTAACCTTTGCACATAGTCAGGCTAACAGTTTTTCCCCTGCTTAAAGTCAGAGAGTGGTATCGATCTTCTCACCAAACTCTCTGCAAGAAAGCCATTAAGCCTTTTTCCAAAAAACGCAAAGTATTCTGTTATTTTATTTCACTTGTAAAGAGCTTCCAAGATATTTGAACTTCACTTGGGTAACCAAAGAGGTAAATTAGAGCGTAATCAAGAGTTTCATTGGTGTAGCGTAATGCAGGCATTGTACCAAAATGTTGTGGTGTAGAGGGAGCTGAGCCAGAAGGCAATGCTTTCATTTTACCAGTCGATCGACGTTCAAATTCTCAACCTGCGACCTAGGGTCATGAGCTGTGGGTAGTGACCGAAAAGCCGAAACAAGTTTTCTCCAGGGTGGCTGGGCTCACCGTCAGAAGGTTAAGGAGCTCAGACATCCGGAAGGAGCTCGAAGTCACAGACCCTCAACGTCTTATGTCAAGCCCTTACGCTTGACCTGCAAAATACTAGGACTTGTGGGAAATGGTGTTTGTTTTTTCCGGTTTCCCTTCGGGTCTCTATAGCTAATATATATAGGGCCTATCGTTATCAGAAAATGTTTTGGTTTGTTCGGCAGCCATCTTCTGTATAACACATTACTACTGATTTCCTTCAAAATCATGATCAGTGCAATGAGCCCAACAAATCTAAAAATTACGTTTTAAAACCATTTCATTTCAAGAACACTGAGAGCTATCCTTACCCAAAGAAGATTATGTGCTTTGGGAAATGCCTGAGGATAAGTTATTGGGGTGTTTTTTCGCTACCGGTGTTTGAGACTCTTACTGTACTCCATGTGAAAAATACAACAAAATAACATAAAGAATATATGACAATCTAATAAAACAAACTAAAAATTATCTATAATGACTAGCAGCTATAATTTCATTTATCTACATGTTTTTTTTGCTGTAGTGAGGATTTGAGGTTGATAGCCAAAGTTTAAGCACTTGTCAAAGTAATGGTCTGCCTTTAAGCTATAATAACCAGAGCTGGCATCGGAGCTGACTCCGTCTATGAATGTCAGAGTTATTCCCTAGGTTCTAGAACTGGGAGTATCACGTCTTTCCTTCAACCCTGATCAGTAGGCACAAGAGCAACGCTAATCAATCCTGCACCATGGGGCCATCCAGCCCCACCTGCCAGTTGGCTAGAAATATCTTTCATTAAAAGTATGTATGGAAAAAGATGGGCCCTGGAGGAGAGTTGTTAGCACATACAGTAGACATGGTTGTTAAAGTTCCTATTGAAGATTGCATAGTTTTCTATCTGGCCTGCTCCAGTCATAAATCTGTCAGTAGCCTGGGTTCAAATGGTCAGGAAAAGCGGACAGTTAGAGGGCAAGAGATGTCAGGGTCACAACAGAGGGGTGTTGTGAAAAAGCAAAAGAGAAAGATCAAAGCAAATATTAGAAACAGAGGCAAGAGCAGGGCTGGTATGCTTAGATATGCAAACAGCTTACAGATTACCTACAGTTTGCAGATTTTGCAGGAAAAAAAGGAGAGGGATGTCATGAGAAAAAGGAGGGTGCGGGGTTGAAAGGTGAGTTGTTTTGGACCCAGCAGAGGGTGGTCTAGAAACAAAACTTTTTTGCCAAAAATGCTCCACATGAGAATCTGAGATGGGAATTCTGCTTTCCCCCTGGTAGGCTCTGAAGTGTTTTAGAAACTGTAATGCTATACCGGAAATATTTACAGTCGGACCAAACTAGCAGTCAAAAATGACACGCTCCAATGACAGAAAAAAAGACAATACTTAGGCATTAAAAGAGGGAAGGAGGTGTTTTAGGAGAGAGAAAGGTTAGGCAAGAGAAACCCTGGTGAAAGGAGGTTAAGACTGTTATAGAGAAGGTCAGGTGAAAGTGGGAGTTGCACGAGAAAGTTTAATGCACTGACGAATTTGAATCTGTGTTAAGTCAGTTGGGGATGGGTGGTTCAGTAAAGGTCTGGATCAAGTGGACTTTTTTTATTTGGGTGTCTTCTTGCTGTTGTTGGGATTCAAATTTTAAGTTTATTTTAACACACAAAAGAACAGTATTTATTTTTGTGAAATAATTAGTTGGAAATATGTTTAAAATCATCAGAAATAACCAAAATAAAAAATGTACAGCACGTGTAGAGAATATGCAGTAGGCCAATGAGCATTTTAAACTGAAGGAAGCCTTTTTGTAGATATGTATTGTGAAAGAGTCAAATAAGGGAAAGTTACATTTGACTGAGACCTGGGTCAATTAGTACAGGCATTCTGCAAGGCCTGATTTTAAAAGAAAAATGCACATCAGACAAGTGGAATATGTTCACATTAGACACATTAGATAAAGGTTGGTAAGTTCAATCAAAGACAGCACACAAATTAGCTGCCGTTAGAGACTGCTGGCTCTAAACATTGGCAGTGTTGTTTTTTTGATCGGTCCACCACCTCAAATATTGTTGGACGGATTGTCATGGCATTCGGTACACACGTTCATGTCCCCATTGGGAAAAATTGAGGTAATTTTGGTATTCCTTGACATTTCATCTGGCGCCATCATTAGGTCAAACTTTTCACATATCCAATACTTTGGTTTAATTATCAAATATCTGCAAAACTGATAACATTTACCATCAGCCTCAGCTGTATTTAGCACTAATTAGCAAATGTAAGCATGCTGACACAATAAAGTGGTGAACGTGGAAAGCGTTATAACACTCCCATCAGCAATAGCAGGTTAGCATGCTCACATTTACATTTAGCCAAAGTACAGCCTCATGGATCCTATATGCTCTGGCTGTAGACTCTTAGTCTTGTTAGGATTTATTATGCATGTTGGCAACTCCCTTTACCTCTGAGCTTCTTCACTATTATTTTTCCAGTTCACTCAGGTCTTCTGACAGATGCTTTTGTCTGTCCCAAGTTCAATTTAAATCATCATGCCTTTGCTGCCCCAAAGCTAAGCAAAAGGTCAACAGGCCTCTGTTGACTTCTTTAAATCTTGTTAAAAACCAATTTCTCCTCAAACAGTGAATCAGACCAAGCTTTACAATATCATCATGCAATTGCATTTTTTTTTTTAAATTGCAGTTGTCTGATATGTTTTAGCTGTAATTATAATCGTCTATTGCAGTTGTTTGGTATGTTGCCCAGTGCTAGTTACTGTTAAATGTGAGTCGTATGTAACGTTAATTTGACCTTAGTGACTTTTACAGTTTGGCAATAACTGGGTTATCCTGTGTGGCCAACCGCTCCTATCTGTCACCAACAAGTTCTAAAACAAACAACAGAAATTATTTATACTCTCAAAACCAGTCTGTTTGTGTCACACTGGTTGAGAGATGAGGCATTAAAATAGCTCAGAAATGGCCAGTACTCCCCTCTCTCTTTTTCCTTCCTCTCCCTATTCCTCTGATGTCAGATCATGCTGGATCAGGACTTCTCATACCCTAAAGATAGCACTTGTCTTCTCATATATGACAACTTGCACATCAATAGTTTTTATTTCTGGCAAAAGTTTGTGTAGTCCTCATCCTTCAAGAGTTGAGTGGTCTTTGTGGATGTGAAATAAACGGACCTAGAGCTTCACTGCACGTGTATAATGTGTGTGTGAGAGTGTGTCAGTGTCTCTGCAGCTCACACACACTATCACAATCTCTCAAGTTGAAACTCAATATTTGTCCTACAATGATCTGTTTTTACACCGCAGAGAAGGTGACCTGTGGTTGCCTTGGCTGACACTGCGGCGCAGAGGGCCAAGATTAATCTCAGCTCTCGACTTTGATTCTCACAAATGCCAGAAGCCCTTCTGTCTGTAAGACACTGAGGATAAAATATCACTCACAGACCCAAATGACATTGACAGATCTGTGAAAACGGGCAAAGAGCAGACTGGGAAGAGAGAGGCGGAACTAGACACCAGCAGAATGTTTTTTTTCCTCCCATGTACATCTGGATTCCTGCACTTTTCAGGCATTGTGAGTGAGTCTGAAGGTCATTGGCTCCCCACCAGATGTGCACCTGACAAACAAATTGCTGAACATGGTCACTTTTCACTCCACTGATGAGCTCTGTGTGTAATGTGAGAAGGGGTCACACACCTACTGTACTGTATACATAGACATACTCATGCACTGCTCTCCATTAGCTGTCATAATTCCTCGAATGGGGGTAGAGGCTTTTCACAACCCTTACATACACAAAAAACAATGTCATAAAGCTTTTAAGCTTTTTGTTGCATTTGATAAATCTGTCATCTTCGGGAATGAAGAAAAAAATGACGTTTATTTTGGCACCAAAATCTCTGTGTATTTTATGAGCAGTGAATGAGAGAAGAGGGAGTGATCAGTGTCAACCCCCCACAAGGATCGTAAAGAAAAGAGCCTGCAGGTGGGGTGAAGAAATGCAAAATTGTTAGCAGCATTGTGCCAGCAACATCAGCGGTCCGAGCAGAGAACAATGAGTAAATGAGCTTCTTAGGAGTTTTCATGAGAGGAGGAATATGCCAAAAATTATGATGCAGCACAATTTATTTGTCAGATTGAGATTAAAGTCTTCATTTTATATATCTACCTTCCCACCCAAAAAACATCTGATACATAAAAAAACATGTTTCCAAACAGATTTCCTTGTTTTTTGTGCTTAAAAATCATCAGCAGGACTCAGTAAATTGCCTGTGTGAGTTTAAAGTGATTTAATTCTCATCATACCACATCAGTTCAGGTCATAACAGCCACTTCCTTAACAACGCATGACCTGGCAGCAGGTTGTCAGGCTGGTATGAAAGGAGCTCTGTCATTCCGACTCCTGCCCTTTTCCTTTAACATATGTCAACACAGGGAGAGAGGTAACACACACACACAGATACACACAAGCGCTGTCAATGCAGTCAGCGATTTGTAGGAAGCAGCAGTAGTGCAGCGGTTTCTCACAGATTCTGACAAGCTGCCTGTTGGCCCTCTGAACCTGTTAACTTGGCATGTCTACCCTCCTCGGCCCCCATGCCCCTCCTTGCTCCTCCAAACACTTCTATTTGTCCTGAAACAGCTGTGGAGCAACTTTAAGTGCTGCATGTGTTGCTAAATGCTCCCCTCTGAATGTAAGAAATGCTCCACATGTGAGTCTAAAGAGCGCAGATCATTATTTCCTGTGTTGCACGGGGGCCAGGGAAACATTTAGTAGTTGCTATAGTTGCACTAGCAATGAACGGGAGAAGGAGAGAAAAGGATCCAACTCCAGCATGATGCAACAATTGTTCAAAGTACTTATAATAAAGTTATTATGTGTTGGAGTATGGATATATTAGAGAACTATCTGGGTGATATTTCTTGTTTGTTGTCTAAATGGTTTTAGCTTAAACAATGGAACAGTAAAACATCCTTTTTCATTATTCTGATTCATGCCAGAGGGGTCAATAAATAAATATTTGCTTTTAAAATTATGGGAAAGGAAGCATCCCTTAATAATACTGTATGCAACATAAAGCTCTTCAAAGAAAACCCCTTCAAAGCTTGTAAGATGTGGTTATAGGTTGCAAACCAAAAACGCAATATGAAATGAAGATTTTTAAACCTTATTATCATCAGATTACATAAAACATACAAAAGATGTGTTCATGCAACATTATCGAAAGCCGGTGTTAAAAGGCTGTTTATAAAAAGAAAGCACATTGAAGCAGTAATTAAGGCAGAGGGGAGCTACAAATGAGCAGTATGAAAACATACAAAAAACACAACAACTCACGGTAAGCTCATATTTGACATATTTGTCAAGAAGAAATAATCTCATCACCCAGCTAGAGGTGGAGTAACAGCAGTGCTTTAACCAGAAACTATAGCTAGATAGATAGCCTTTATTATCAGTCTCACGGCCCATGAAAACAACAACAACAGCAACAACAACAACAAAAAGATACAGATACACAAGACAGACACCAGTTAAATAAGACAGCTATACCAGTTATCCCATAAGGGGGACTGGTATCGGGTCAATCAGGTTTATCTTGACAGTATCAGAACACCAGGAGAACTTCCTGGCAACCAAGTTAGCCTGTATATATAACATATAACATAACAATATGTAGCCAGGATTCTAATTATACTATTTGGTACTCCTCTTCGGCTCAATTTTAAAAACCGCTTGTTGTGGTTAACTCGGTCAAAAGCCTTGGAGGCATCAATAAAACCAATAAAAACCGAGGATTTTTGTCTTCTGTAGGTTTCTACCATTTCCTTAAGTGAATAGATACATAGATCAGTACCATGCCCCACCTTGAAACCAAACTGGTTATCTGAACTATAAAAATAAACACACAACCTATCTAACAAAATTTATTCCAGGACTTTTGAAAAATACACTAGCTAAAGCAATAGGTCTATAATTATCTACACTCCTCACCTTTTCCGCTTTGTCCTAAATGAGAGGCGCCAAAGTAATGGACAACAGAAAGTCTGGTAACACCCCATGAGACATTAAGCCAGTAAAACAAATGGCAAGGAGAACTGCAACCCTCGGGCTGGCCCATTTCAGGTGCTCTGCAGTAATATGATCTGATCCGCTAGCTTTATTATCAGCCAGCTGTGTAAAAGCTAGATAGATCTCAGTGGCTGTAATTCCATCTGTTTCACTATTGACGACATGGTCAACTTCATGCGGTTCGCTTTTAACACAATTAAATAGGTCAAAGTAATGTTGCCTCCACAACTCTGTTATGTTATCAGCCTCAGAGACTCCCTCTATATTGCATTGTAATGATGCACTGTCCCTGTTCACAGCTCTCACCTCCTTCCAGAAGCCAGTAACATCACTACCAATGAGCTTTTTAGCCACAGAGTCCGCTCTTATTTCTTGCTCATGTTTGTTGACATAACGTAGTGTATATTTATAACTTGCATTAGTACGCTTTTTGAGTTCCAAGACTGGCTCCTCTCTAGGCCTGCCTGCCTGAACCCAGGCCTCAAACGCATCCTTAGCTTCAGCGTGATAAACTGCCACATATTCATCCCACCCTGGCTTGATGCTCTGTCTTTTATAAGAATAAATAAATAATGGCCTGCTGGCCTCATACACAGATCCCACAATACGTTCATACATAGTACAAAGGTCGTCACGGTGAGAACTCATGTTATAACTTAGATCAGAAAATAAAATAGCATCCTTGGGCAGAGATATATTGCTCAAAAGTACATCAGATCTACCGCAGTATGAGCACAGATCTTCATTAGTGACCTTAGACCAATCCAGTTTAGCCTTACGGGCCCCATTAACCTCCGGAGACATCCCAGGAAGGCTGGCACAGTCAAATGACATAATAAAAAGAATGTGATCAGACATGGATGCCCCATACACAATCTCTGTTGAACTCAGGCTAGAGTGCGCATCAGGAGTACTGATGCAGTGGTCAAGCCATGATGTGGTGTGCCAGGCCTCACTTATATAAGAGTAGTTATCTGCAGGTAGGAGCATTTGACTGGATAGTATAAAATTATTATTATCACAGAACTGTAGCAAATGCCTAGAAAATAACAAACTCCAGTCTGAAATATCAGCGTTCATATCTCCCACCACATAAACACTAGTGGGATGGTTACCAGAAATAAAAGAGTTAATGAAAGCCAGTCTATTCAAGTATTCATCTTCATTTTGATGTGACTCATATGGTGTATATACATTCAGGATAGTAAACACCTTATTGTAAGTAGATATCTGGACAGCAATACACCAGTCAACTTCCAACCTGATGACACTAATCACAGAGTCCAGTTTTTCATGCCAAAGGATAGCCACGCCTCCTTTATCCGTCCTCTTACTGTTCCCGTAGACAGGTCTGTAGTGGACTCACCAGCCCCATAGAAACCCTCACAAAAAGAGTTCAGTTTCCCCAAATACTGTTTAGATAAAAAAAAGTCTCTTGTAAACATAAAATGTCACAGTCCTGCAGCAGGTTATCCACCACTATACCCCGGCTTCTGTCTCCAACACTGGCCAAGCGTAGGCCGCGGCAGTTATATCAACCAACCCGCATAGGCTACTGTTCAGTTGGGCAGTGCAGTTGTATTCGCATTCTTTGGACTTATCCCTGAAACAGGCCCAGCTGTGCTAATCCCCATAAACTATTTATTATTTATTTGCTTAAAGTGAGATTTTTGAGACAAGAAATTACAAATTCTTCATTTTTAAATTTAAAAGTTTAAATGAAAAGCATTAAAACAGACCCTTCATGTTCAGCAACATATATGTAGTCTAACCTTAATATCTTTACAGGGATAAAGCAAAACAAGGGCTGTTGTCATCTTTAATGTAAAGGATAATTGCAATGTTGCTATGTCAGTGCTGTTACCTGTTGAACTCTAATGTCACTCTACTGTCCCCACAGAAACCACTGTGCCTACGTGGTGCAGAAGAACATCACATGCACCATGCAGGACGGGGTGGATACGTATGTGAAGGCTGAGTACACCACCAAGTGCATCTGGGGTCAGAAGTGTCCCGTTGTCATGTAGGTTTTTCAAACAAAACCACAAAATGCAATAATTTAAACAGCTAAAGTTTCACATTATACCTTTGGCTGTTCAGTTTGAGTCCTGAGGAGCTTGGTTGCAAAGTTTGAAATGCATAATTATTACTTCAGGAGAAACTGCAAAACGGGGAGCACCATGAAATCTACTCTGCATCAATGCTGCCCTCTAGTGTTCAAATCATGTGTTGTCCAAACATATATATATATACTGTATATATATATAGATACATATATATATATGTATCTATATATATATAGAGAGAGATATAGATAGATATATATGTCCAAAATATATCTATATATTTATGTGTATATATATATATATATATATATATATATATATATATATATAAAGATATACATATAGATATATTTGGAACTGGCTACTGTAAGAACCAGTTCATTCTCTGCACATTAAAAAATGCTAAAAAGCTCCTCCTCATTTATTGATCATTCTGGGTTCCACTTATAAAACACCTTACTTTTTTAAAAGTAGCATTTATGTACTGTGATACAATTTGGATACAAGTCAATATTTTAAGTTTAATATGTGTAAATGTGATTTTGTAATTATTTTTATTATGCCTTTTAAACACCCACACACATGGGAAATTAAAGGAGTGGATTTTCTTTAGAGAGATAGCTGCATGACTGTGTGTGTGTGTGTGTGTGTGTGTGTGTGTGTGTGTGTGTGTGTGTGT
>NC_045739.1:7131447-7142794 GCF_008692095.1 Etheostoma spectabile
TGTGTGTGTGTGTGTGTGTGTGTGTGTGTGTGTGTGTGTGTGTGCGAGAGAGAGAGTTTGATTCAGCTTAGACAAAAATAACACTGAAGTTGGGTGCTCACCCAGGTTCAATCCTCTGATGCCACATCTTTTACGTTACACTTTGTGTTAATCTCCTAATCTCACTCTAATCTGTGTTTAATCTCATAAAGAACAACTTCAGCTCTTTATCTCTGCACCTCCCATCCTCTGTCCTGGCTCTGTGCTCTTAATTCGTAAAAACAAATGCAGCCCTTCTGATAAAACGTCTGACATGACTTTTTTAACACACTCTGATAATAAACATGCTTTCCATCATGTCTCCTTCAGGTATAGGACATTTTACAAGCCAAAGTACAAGGTGGGTTTTAAGACGGTGACTGAGATGGAGTGGAGATGTTGTCCCGGCTACTCTGGAGAAAACTGCTACGATGGGCCCACATCGCTGCCTGACGTCATGATGCCACCTTTTAATGGTGGGGGTGTGCCCCATCGCCCAGGTATGAAGGGATTCCCCCATGGTCAAAGACCCCACGTGGACCACAGGCCTGGGGGGGGCCAGCTGGAGCCTGGCAAACCCTTCCCTGGTGTGTCTGACCACAGACCAATACCAACAGGACAGGTGCCTGCTGGGAAACCAAACTATGGTGGGAACCAACACTAACCAATTTATTGTAAAACCCTGGGCATGTATTTTCTCTTTCTCCCTTTTAAATGCTCTCAATGTTGCATCATTCAGTGGTAAACTTTCTAAAAGAAAGCCTACATGTTTTTTTTTGTTTGATCCTTGGAAATACAGGAAACAAATTTGGAATTTCAGGAGTGACTGGTGAACGTTTGGACCACATGGAGGAGGACCTACGTCGCCTCACCCATGGTCTAGACACTCTCAACGGGGTAGTGGCTGGCCTTGAGGAGCGACTGCGCACATCTCTCAGGGAAGACACCAACAAAATCCTGGTGTCCCTGCTACCAAACAGTCCTCGTGTGCCCGACTCTACAGTGGGATTTGGGGTTATTCCAGATGGGACTCCTGATGGACTGGAAGGAGGTGAAAGCTTCACTGGATTTGGAGACTTAGCAGGAAGGGTGACAGAAGTGAAGGATGAGCTGCGAGCCAAAACTCACATCTTAGAGGAGATTAAGGTACTGTAACACAATGCTTGCACAAAGATAGGTTGATACAGTATCTGTATAGATTAATCCTTTTTCCTTATCTTCCCTTTCTTAAATACTAGCTTTTTCTCCTTCTCACCTGTGTGTTTCCATAGGGGATGGTCCTGGGTCATGACGGCCAGCTAAAGAGGCTGTTGGAAGGAGCTAGAGGCAGGCCCATCCCTGGCCAAAGCTCCACTATTTATCTGGACGAGATCCTGGACGCCAAGCTGGCCGACGTGCGGGCTGAGATCCTGGATGGTTTTGAGCGCCGTCTGATCGGTCTGGAGAGCCAATGTGACGAGAAGATTGGGGCGGTGCAGAACCAGTGCCATAAGGAGCACATGGATGGTCAAGAGCAAATGCAGCAGTCTCTGGATGGAAGAGAGACTGGGCTCAGGGAGGAGTTGGGCTCTTTGCAGGCTCAGATCCAGGGCCTAACTCTCACTGAAAGCTGCTGTGGACAGGTATGACATGGGTGTAATCGGCATGCCGTAAACAAGCAATTTGTTAAGTGAACAGTCATAAATAAATGTACTCATGGTGTTTTCCTGTAAGGAAAACTAACAGTTTGACACTACCAAAATTTGAGAGTTGTACTTATCTTCTCTTCTAAGTCTCTGCTAGAAAGCATATTTCCCAAAATATCAAACCACTCCTTTAATTACATATTGTACATTTCAATCACTCAATCATTGCTACAGAAAAAATAACACATCTACGATGTAATCAGGTATGACTGGTCATTTTATTGGATTACTAACCAATGATTGACTCTTGCAGGTGAACAGTCTCTCCCAGCGTGTGCTGCTCCTGGAGGAGTCAGTAAAAGGCTTGACAGAATCTCAGAGACAGCTTCAGACTGCCCTCACTGACCAGAGCATACACATAGAGACACTTATTGAGACCCGCCTGGTGGACATAGAGGGCCGCCTCAATGCCACAGAGGGTGGACCTGATGGAGTAGAGGCACTCCCTGGTGGTCTGGATGGCTTCAAAACCATGCTGGAGGACAAGCTGAAGACCCTGGAGGAGAGAGTGTTTGTGGCCGTTGAGGAGCTGAGTAATGCCACTGCTCCGGCACTCCTGGAGGGTCAGGTGGTCCCGGCACTGGAGACAGAGATCGAGTCTGTAAGGAGGAGAGTGGAGGGAGACCTTGATGGCATTCAGAAACAGTTAATAGATCTGGAGCTCCTCTGCACCTCTTCTTGCTCACCTTCCACACCGCCAGCAGGGGGTATCAGTGTCACTGAAGTAGAGGAGGCGTGTGAGGGAATGGGGAAGAAGATGACTGACCGTCTTGACACCCATTCCAACCAGCTGAACGACCTAAACAACACCCTGCAGAACTTGCTCTTCCATATTGTCCAGGAGGACACAGAGGGCACCGTCCAAGGAGAGATCACCCTGCTGAAGGTTAACATCAACTCTGTGAACCGCTCTCTAAAGGGCCTAAAGGACTCTATTCGATTCATTGCAAGTGAAGTGGGCCACGCTAACGCCACTTGGGAACAGAGAGAGCACCAGATAGTCAACCAGGTTCAAGGAATCACCAAACTAGTGGGCCACCAAGCTTCTCTCCTGGGGGCCGGGGAGAGACGGCTGGCCCAGCTCAAGGGAGAGCTTGTGGCCTTGAAGAGACGGCTGGCTGGGGAGCTGCAGGGCTGCCGGAGCACAGCAATAGAAGTACAGAGGGAGGTGAAGGATGTTGATAGCAGGGTGAGCCATGTAGAGGGCCAGTGCAGCAACCTGGGGGAGCTGGCAGAGCAACTGGAGAGGATTAGGGCAGAGCTTGAGAGACACTCAGACTCCTATCTGGCTGAGGTGAATGGCACCCTGGCCGTCCATTCAGAACAGCTAGCTGAGCTGAAAGGGGAGGTCAAAGACTGCAACAAGGAAGCAGCTAACCAAAAAGAAGACCAGTAGCATCTGAGCTACAGAATTTATTCAAAAGAAGAAACTTATGTGTGCTATTCATTAGGCTCAAGTGACTTCCTCTGCTTCTCTGCTCTCTCTTTCAAATCCCATCTGCACAGATGCAAATTAAATGAACCGTCAAACGTCATTTCCCATAAGCTCTCCCACCCCGGTGCCTCCAGATGTCTTGGATATTTAGGTTAGTGAAATGAGGAGAGGAAGACACCGAATACAGAAACACGCCTATGGTTGTATAGCTGGGCAATATTTTCCCTTGAGATTTTATTCTATAGGGCATTTGTTTATTTCCTCCGATCATGAATTTTTGTTTTCACATTTTACCTTTTTGTTTTAACTTATATGAAGTGACTGCATTGCTATGATGTTAAACTGTTTGTATTAGAGAAATTCTTAAACAAAGTGGATGATATGGGACTAATATGCTGCTACGGGTTTCTACTGACAAGCACACTCTGTTTTTTTAAATACTGTAAGTCAACATGGTGCTATTTACAATTTTGAAAACTTCTGTTTCGCACTTGTAAAAATTACACATATTTTTGCTTTGAAAGTTGTGTTTGTTTCCTGCCACATGGTTGCATAGAAGTTCCAAAACTCCCCGTTAGGGGACAGTGACAACACATTACATGGCATAAATAAAACACACTCCAGGGTGGAAGTGTTTTTTAGACACAATCTTGACAATGTAGACCTTTTTTCAAAATGCATGTAGTTACATTTTGAAAATTACATTAAATTCAACAAAACTTTATTTATCCTTGTAAGGAGGATTGTATGCAGCAGCTTGTTTTTTGTTGGATGGTTAGCAATTTCACTTTTCTTTGTGTTTTTATTAATGGACAATATTAACTCTATACTCTCCATCCATTGGTTGTACATCAATAAATACACACAACAAATAAGGAGAAGAAAGAAAAAGAAAAAATGTTAATTATGAGGCAACAATCAAATTCTATAAAGTATGAGCCTAATGAAGTCTTATGAAAGTAATAAAGCCTTATAAAAGCATACAACATGATATATGAAAAATTGAGAAGGGACACTGGTGTAACATCATATTCTGAGACGCAATAGGAATTATATATATAAACTTTCTTATTGTAGCTTATCCCATACTTTATTTTGATAAAGATAGTACAGTGACCCCATCGTAATAGGATACGCAAACACACAAAAAACATTTCAGTTATTAATCAGAAGAAGACTCTTTGAACAGATCTTAAAATGATTGCCCAGACTGTTTCGGTCCTTCCCCAATAGCATGTGGAACCAGCACATAAGAGAAAACAGATTTTGAATTATGACTAAGCTTGTAGTCAGGTTGCACTGTCTGCAGGTTTACGAATGCAACATCTCTCACTGATTAACTTCCTGTCAGCATGTAATGGGGACCAGAAATGTATCATTAATATATGCTGCTGACAAGCAAATTCTGTGAAGGAATCTTAGGTGTGACTGTACAGAGAAAGCAGTTCTGTTAGAGAGATTCATTTTTGTTCAAAACCCCTGACTTAACCAAATTGATACATAGCGTAAACTGTGTTCAGTTGGTAACAATGTAATTGAAATAGCATCATAGAGTTGCAAACCAAACCAGCTGACTAAACTGTGGTCAGATGAAGTGGTCAGATGATAAAGTGAGGTCATTAGGTGAAAGTGTGGAGGATATTGTTCTGTTTGTAGAGTAAGGGGTTAGGGTAAGACTCAATGATAATGTATGAAGCTGAGTGAAATGAGCTGTAAAAATTAGTTGACCTTGCACCACTGAAGCACTCTCAGCAATTCTTCTGTACAGCATCAGCACATTGTTTTTAAAGACAACATCTCTTAGTAACCATAACAGGATGAAGCAATCATAGCATAATGAAAACCAGAGGCTAGACATAAAAATAAAAAGGCTGGAGGGACAGTTCAGAGCAAATGGATGGAGGGTTATATGGATATGCTGTAATGGGAGAACAGAAGTGACTGAGTGATGATAGTGAGATAATCATGAGCATGAGTCAGGAGGAATAAAGTAGAATCGACGTAATGAGATTAAAAAAAAGATGCAGTGAGATGGCGTCAGAGAAGAAAAATGAGCAGAGACGCTGAGATAAGTATGGCTGCGACAGCCAGTAAAGGGAGGAGGCGAGCTGAGAGGATGAGCCAAAGAGGGATGCATTAAAGCTGATAGACAGGGGTGTGACAAGAACAGGGAAGGCAAGAAAGCAAAGGATGAAGAATGTGAGAATGGGAAGCAGATGTGTTTACATGCTCCTCATCCGTCGGCTGTTTTGCCTTGTTGCCTGACAGAAAAACTGCCAGGCAGGAGTCACAACAGGAGCTGGAGAAAATACATGTCTGCTCAGATAAGCGTGCACAGGGCATGTACTAAAACATAAACAGTAAGCAACAACTGGGCAAACAGCAGCAGTGCAAGTTTAAACCCCAGGGCCTGACAGCAGCTGCATGCTCTGCTGCAATCACTCGGGAAACAGCAAGCGCTATCCCATCGGGGACCTGGAGAAGACACAGCAGAGGGGGGAGCATGACGAGATGAAATGGAACTAAATAGGAGGGGTTGCAGATTGCTGTAATGCTCGGTAATGATACCTGAGATCAACCATGATAAATAGTTATGTAATCCCATGAAACAATGTTACAGATTTAAGTGACATCCACACACAAATCAAATGAGCACTGTGGCTCTCCTCTTCTATTTTTGCACATGATTTTTACACATGCATGAGACAGCACATACAGTAGGCCTAGTCTCTCACACTCCCACACACACACACTCACACAGACACACACACAACACGCGCGCACACACACACACAGACAAACTCACACACAGACACAGCATCCCATATGGCACTGTTGTTCTCTATTATTCAAACATTGGATTTAACCAGATATGAGCTCATTGGCCCTTTAATGCATAATGTCAGCACATACAATACATGATAATGGAGGTACAGACAAAGCTAACAAATTGTGGACAGCTTTGACAAGTCTCTCTGTTGTTGTTTTTATTAGTGCTAAGCTTGTGTCGAGGAGGCACACAAACAAACACACACACACACACACACACACACACAAATGAGCGCAGAGGAAGTGTGGATGAAAAGTGCAACACGATTCTGATCCAGTGAAAGCCATAAATGTAGTTATTCAGCTATTTCCTGATGCAGATTCCAGTTTAAGACACTCTGTAGGGAGAAGTGCACTGACACAGACACACAAGCAGCACAAAAAGGCAGAGGTGACACAAATGACATCAGAGCCTTTGAGTGGCACACTCAAGGGATTGCATGTAAATGAAATAATAAGGCATGTGTATGCTGGCGTGTGTTATATGGACATCCCGAGAGGACTCTTGAGATCTTAAGAGCTGTCCTCTGTGTGAGTCTGTCAGCCAAGTGACACTGGTGTTAGCATACCAAAGCCTTGTGTTTTGCCGACTCCATTAAGATGTGGCTACCCCAACCGGGCTCTGTGCCTCTGCCAAGCCTCTCACACACAAACACAGCAACTACTGTTACACAGCAGGAGAGAAAGCAGGGCCATTTCCAGAGAGGATAAATGGAGGTGCACATTTTCATATGCAGTACATTGCATGAATTACTGCCATTTCAATCCGTTTCCTTATGTTTTGCAGATGAAAAACAGTGTAGGAAGTGGCGCACAAATTCTGTGGAATACATTACATGTAGATTTTCCATCAGGACCACTTTGGATTTCCTTTTCCGAGAGCATAATTAAATTATCAGCTGTCACTTCTGTTGACTAGCGGATATGCAGCGTTAATGTGCTAAATGCCACAGGGCTGGAACTGCTCTGATTCAATGAATCTTAAGTGACCCCTTGTCAAAGCATCCCATTCGGCTGTTTTTTTTTTTCTGGGTGACAGGCTGGACAATCCCAACAAGCATCATCTTTGTCTCGGATTCCGGATGTGAACATTCTTACACACACACACACACACACACACACACACACGGAGTGATAAGAATGGAAAGTGGGTCTATTAAAAGAAGTCTAGAGGAATCTGGACCTAAGATGCTGGGGTTTTGTTGGTGACTATGAATCACAAGAACCACAGCCCAGTGTCAGAGCCACAAACACAGAAAATAATTGATATAATCTATATCAAATATCTACATCCTTGCTTACAGTGCAGTTACTCAGTGCTCATACAGGCATTAATTCTTCAGACTGTGAGCAAACTTATATGGATATTTTTAGGAGGACTTTCAAACAGTTTCTGCCATTATATGAAGTTAATGAGAGAAATATTCTTAATTTTTGCAGAATATCCTCTTGGACACACTCAATGACCGTATCCTAGTCTTAGCTACTGTCATTACCTCTTATAAGTACTGACACACACTGTGAGGAAATGCTTGGTTAGAGTCAGCGGTTCCAGGAAAGCACACTGAAAGCAGATTAACCTCATTATGCACACAGAACAAAAACACAAGCAGGGACAAGGTACTGTATTTTTACAAGTTTCATTTTATTGGTGTACTTTGACAATAACAATGATGGTATAAAAGAAAATCTCCATCATACAAATTTTAATAATCAAAAGATAATATGCCGATACACAAACAGATCCACATAAGGCTGACATCAAGTTTTGACAAGTGGCTTCAAATGGCTTCAATTCAAGGAGAATTGCTCTCCTGACAATCAGAGAAGATATATTTTTAATTGAGCAATGTGGATCTTTTTTTATTTTTTAATAGTAAGCTTTCATACAAAAAATAATTTGTGTCAATTTTAGAGTGGATGGTGTCGCTGGTTTGGGTGCCTGTGATTCATTGCATTGTAAGCATACGGTGTTTTTGGCTGACATATCGCTATTCTGCAGTGCTTTCCTCTGACCTACACCTTACCCAACCTGCTGTCACTATCAAAGAGACATCACATTCACAAACAATGACACTGAACTTCATGTGACGGCATCTGCCATGATATGTCTCTTCTACTGCTCCAGCATTTTAAGTCCAACACCTCAGAGATTGTGAGAAGAATCTAAAATGTATTGTATGAGGATATTTTTAATAATTATTTAAAAAAAAAAAAAGGCTGTGCTGGGAAGCAGTGATGTAAAAACATTGATGTCGCTGTGTAAGCTTCACTAGCACTTGAATGGCACCAGATGAACCCCCAAATCACTCCAAAACCTTGTTCTTTATGCTAACCTCTGTAGCAATTTAAGACCTTGAAGAACTTCTAAAACACTACACACAACAATATTTACAATGATCATTTTCTTGATATGAGCTTTTTTTCAATTTAAATATTTTTGCTTATAAAAAAAACAACAAAAAAAACGAGTGAAAAAAACACTGCAATAAATTAAAAAGCTTTAAGGCTGCCAGTTTTGTCAGATGCCCAAAGCACGGGTCCCGTCATTTAAACTGGTACAGTATGGATCGGAGCAGGAGAGATTATGGTACAATGAAGCCTCTTTAGTGAGTAGTAGGCTTGGTCTTAGTCTCACAAACTTAAAAACAGTCCATTTCCTGTTTAACATAAAAAAGCAAAAGAGAGCTGACTGATTTGCCCCAGTTACTTAGTGATAGGGAAAAACCCATCTTGTTGATTATGGTGTTGGCTGATGAAGCTGCTCGTCAGCCTAATACTGACTCTTAGAATATCTATGTCATCCAGAGGACATCTGTATATTGTATCTAGATCTTCACCTGAACATTTAAACTATAACCATTTGGCTTTTGCTATATGTCCATCTAGCTTTTCTTTTCAAGCAATGAAAACAAGAAAAGCGAATAATATACAGTGTATCATGTAAGTGTCAAGAACTAGAAAAAAGAACCTGTGAGTTGTTCACAACCAGGTAACTTGTTTTAAATCGTTTTCATATCAGTGCTGAAAAACAAATTAAACTCAAAATATAGATGGAGGACAGTTAGACCTCTGAAAGGTTTAGCCATTTCTTCAAACGCACATGGAAAAGAAAACACAAATGCTGCTACTGTTCATCACTTCCAGTGGGCACCTTCTGTGTATTTGGCTAGGAGGTAAACACACGTTTCTGTTTGTGGCAATGAATCAGAGCAACACATATACAAATTAGCTTCATCTGACAGGATGAAAAGGCAACAGGTTTACAAATGTGTGGATTTAAAAACACTGCATGTATTTTGCCACCAATATGCAGTAGAGGGATGTTTTGCCTGTCGATACTAGCCTTTACGATGTTAAGTATGGTTCCAGTAAGCAGGTAGAGAAAGACTCCCACAGAGGGAGCTCTGGAAGGTCAGCACCATTGATTATCAATTAGTATAAAGGAGGTGCCCAGTGAAAGACAGTGACGACTAGCATTTTCTGATTAGGCATTTTGCTCTTCCTGTGGTTGTCACACAAAATGGCCTCCTCCAACGTGTCTATTCAGCAGATGAATACACATGTCCATTTCATAAAAACCAGCTATTCATTTCTTTAGAGGAAATCTGCGGCTTAATAAAATAAAACAGCTTTCTGTTTACACAGACCTGAACCTCACAATCCCACATAAATACACATAACTACAAGTTTCAGTGCATCTACCGCAGTCTGTCATATATCACCTATTAAGTCATCACATCAACCGCAAGAAAAAAACAAACCTGAACAATTACAATAAGAAAATAATCCATAAAAGATCAAATAAATAAAATGAGGTCCAGCCTCTTTACTTCTTATTTCATTGTGGGAACACAACAGTTTGTCAACCACCCACATTTCCCCCAAAAGATACATCTTAACAAATGCATACAAGGCGATTTGTGTGAAATGAAGTAGCTGCATGACTAGAGGACAAGACAGTGAAGAGAAAGTGTCTGCATGTTTCACTTTTTTTTTCTTTCTTTTTTTTTTTAAAATGAACTATGTTTACAGTAATGGGATATTTCACTCAAAATCAACACTGTTAAACACAAATCAGAGTAGGGGCATTTTAGCAACCGCCATATTGAGTGCTGTCAGGCTGTGTCAATGCACAGTGTTAGGCTGCATGCCAACCAAACTGAAAGTTCTACTTCCATAAACATCTTGAAGTTTGATTTAGGCAAACAAACTCACTAGCCAAGCTTGGCCAGAAAAACAAGCTAAACAATGGTTTATTACGTGACATGTAAGATAAGCATTCTGATCCGCTTCCCCCTACCATGCACCATAAAGAAGTGTCTTTAAAAAAAAAAGAAAGGCAGCCATACATTGATTGTTGAAGATACAGTTCTCACAGCACCCATGGTGGAGGGAGGCTGTCAAACAGTATTACAAACACTAGACAATCTGAAAAATAACAAAGCAAAAGCTTCTGTAAACACAAGTAACAGGGACAGCAATCAAGTATTCTCTACCTTCAATTCTCTCCTGTAAAAAATTAAGGTGAATGAATGTTAAGGATGTGGTCTAAAAACAAAACGGCAACTGTTCATCTCTTCCTAGCCTAGACTTGCACACTGCACACAAAGTGAGGTCTGAAGTCAGTCAGTCACAGGTTCAGGGGTGAAGTCTCCTAGAGGTCACCCTTAAGAACTTACACTAACAACAGGCCATTTGCATCCCTCTCCCTTACGTATATACAGACACAGATACACAAAGGTTCTGAAAGGGTGGCGTGTTTGCTTAGGCAAAGGTGTGGTGAATGTGAAGTTTGCATACGCAGTCACTCCTTCTCTGTCGTCCAATAAGGGCATGCTAGCACCCGTGCTATTGCATCTGTATAGTGAGGAAGGTCTAAGTTCTGCCGTCTGATATTACAGCTTATTGCTAAAAGGATGAGCATTGCTCTCCAACATATAGCCACATGCAGGCAGCCAAAACATCCAATTCAACTATGCAAACACAAACATCCTAGTCTTCAAATGGTATGTTCACAGGACAAAATATAGTCGGTGAGAGATGATTAAGGTATTAGTAATCTCTAAAGTTAGGATAAACTATTTCACATACAGTATACAGGACTGAACACTCACACTTTATATCATTTTCTCTTGCTTGCTTCACTTGTAGATTTGGCAAACCTTCTGCAGAACCAGCTGCAAGAGTCCACTCTGTTTAAAAGTTGCTGTATCGTGTGGGCATGCAAATGTTTTCACAGGCTTGCTGCATTTATGAAAATAAGAAGTGCAAGAGAAAAGTAAAAATCAAAGCCTCAGGGACCAGGTCAGCACATGTAAGTCAAACTAGTGTGTGTGTGTGTGTGTGTGTGTGTGTGTGTGTGTGTGTGTGTGTGTGT
>NC_045739.1:7142806-7145822 GCF_008692095.1 Etheostoma spectabile
TGTGTGTGTGTGTGTGTGTGTGTGTGTGTGTGTGTGTGTGTGTGTGTGTGTATTATGGCCTATTTTAATAAACAAGCACAACAGTGTAGGGCTGAGCTAATGGCTGACTGAATTAGAAAATGAATGAATGAATGCTGAAGGCCAAAATGGTGCAAAAGGCATGTGGAGACTGAAGACTAGTTAAGCCCAGATGAGAGGAGTGATGGACTGTGGCACAAGCAAGTGCAGCATTTATCCTTAATTTCTTATATGATTTATCCAAAATACTTATTTGAGTCTCCTTTTTTGCATACAAACTAAAGACATTAAGCAAAGAATCAATCAACTAAAAAGTCCTAAGCAGTGCTGCCACTGGTGAGATATGGCTGATGTCCCAGAGGACTTTGATTCCCAGGTGTTTTGCAGTCCAGCTCTTCCTACGTCAGTAGTCGGCTATGGGTGCAAGCATTCTGCTCAAGCTGACTGTGATGTTGGTGTAGAGCGGTCTCCTGGACACTAGGGGGGAGTAGTTTAGGTTGTTAAGACCATCCACTTTCTGTCTCTCCTTTGAGTGGCGTAGTAGACTATACCTGCAAGAACAAGCAATCAAATCAATGAGGAGCGGAAAAAATAAAAACAGTATGCAACAGTCCTGCATCCAGTGCTATATAAAACGTTGTGTTGTGCAGGTCAGACAAGTTAGATAAAAGGGGCACCTCAGCAATAAAAAAACAATGAGATAACATGTAGGAACAGGTTTTATTACCCTGCACAGTGTTACTAGATGATAAAATTGTCAGCTGACATAGCAACACTGTTGCTGGCGTAGCTAGATTGTGATAGTTGCATATTTATTTCTTTGGGAATGATCTACCAACAGATCACAGCAGCGTTGTTTGCATGAATACACAAGATTATTCATGATCATTTCATACAAGATTTACAAAGATAAATTATTTTATAGTATCTATTCCTTAAACCTTCCTATTAACAAATTAAATAAGCATGTATTCCTAGATCTGTTTTAAGTAACTTGTGTGAGCAGAGAGCATGATGGAATCCAGCCCTGAAGCATACAAGCAAATCACATGCATAGTCTTTAAAAGAGTTGAAATTCTCTCAAAGTCACTACTCTGGCTTTCTCATGTGACTGGCTCATACCACATGAGCCTAAGCCTTATTCAAATTAGCTTCCATGTTTAACCAAAATGTGTGTGTGTGTGTGTGTGTGTGTGTCTGTGTGAATGAGGTGTGCATGTATAGACACCAACCTTCCTAAGAACTGGACTTCCCCACGATGGTGATGTGGAATTGACATATAGCGTCCATGCTCTCCGTGGGGTCTACTAACTGTGTAATTGGCAAACTGCACCCTACACAAACATATTAATGCTCTATTAATCCATAATGTACACAGTCAGGCAAAACAAGCATTGCAGTGATCACTATTACACATAACCATTACTTTGATAAACATACTATCATATTAACACTGTGAGAAACATGATATAGACATGTACAAATACAAGAGGGGAAGGCTTTGCAATAACTGCATACAAAAGGGTTCATTACATACAGAAACAATTGGTAGAATCTGTGTTTACTAAGAGCCTTTTACTAAGAGAGTGTGGACATCTGCCGGTGAGCTTTGTAAGTAGGGGGAGGGAAGTTGTGTGGCATAGGCAAATGGAGGGACAAATACTTATACAAAAGCCTGTTTTGTGCCAAATGACCTAACCCATTTCTTAAGCATGCCTTATGTCAACGATACTGAGAGCCTAAAGCTGCAGCTGTGTGTGTGTGTGTGTGTGTGTGTGATGTGTGTTCCCCTCACCTGTTCCAGAGGTCATCATCCTCTCCTCCCCAGCCCCAGAATGCATTTGGAAATCCATTAATCTTTTCGAACTGCTTCACCGTCAGGCCACTGACACCACCAAAGAACTCATTATATGGAAGCCTTGGAGGGAAAATTACACATATTAAGTAAGTAATACATTTACTGTATATGCCCATGGAGATGGGGACAGAATCAGGACTCACATGTAGGAGTACTTGTCAAGTTTGACCGCAAAGTGTCGGGGCATGTCTGTGCAGCCGTAGTAGTTTCTGTCGTTCTCCATGAGGTGGTCCACATCGTGGAAGACCAGACAGTCCCAGTCCAGGTCCTTCATAGCCTCCTTGTAACCCACGTTGAACAACATGGCTCGGTTAAATGGCTCCGTGCCCAGCTAAAGAAAAAAGAAAGAGACTCTGTTTTTGTAGGTTATAATGCAACAGCTTAACAACTACTGTAAAAGACAGACATTATCACAACTGGAAAAGGAGACTTACTTCCTGTAACTGTTTTTCTTTACACAGGTGAATCTGTCAATCCCTGCCAATGACCATGAATAGGTGTATGCATACCTGCTCTATGAAATAAAAGGCAAACTGGAGTCTCTGTTTTTTCAGCACTGGCACCAGGTGTCTCAGAAGAATGGGTAAGTGTTCATGTCGGTTCCTGAACGGGACAAGGATTGCTACCTAAAGGGACACAAAATGGATTAGAACACAATATAGATATAAAACGGCATGCATGTGCAAACACATGGAGATTCACATTCTGTACATGTATGGGGGACACAGAGAAACAGAGCAGCCTGACCTGCACAACAAAGTAAACTATACTATTTGCACAAAGTGAATGTTTCTGAGAGCTGTGATCTCTCAGCGGTAGGTAAATGGGAAATTGTGGGTGAAGTCAGCACCAAAAACGACCAACAAATCATTATAATAGAGTGACAGGTTTCTCATAATCTAATTTTCACAATCAGATCTGGCATGCATCCATCATAGAAGCACTGCAGCACTAAATGTCTGTAAAAGGGTATAGCTGTGACAGTCCCTTGTTTTAAGTTTCTTTTGACGCTCCATGAAAAGCAAACTGTCACAAGAAGCAACAAAAAAATATTGAGTGGCTAAGAGAGAAACAATAGAAGTAGATGAAAGAAAGATTGTTGGTGTGTGAGAGAGAGAGAGAGAGAGAGAGAGAGAGAGA
>NC_045739.1:7145832-7146499 GCF_008692095.1 Etheostoma spectabile
AGAGAGAGAGAGAGAGAGAGAGAGAGAGTTTTGGTTGTCAGAACATTCACAGTCCTTCTGGGGAAATGAATGTGAGACAGATAAACAGATGGCAGGCAAGATTGCTCTGCTGGACATAAAGAAGGAGTGACAAAAACGAACACATAGTTCAAGGCTATAAAACAGTACTGTGAAAACACATAGAAAGGGTTGAATCATGTTTTGCCTTTGTGTACATTTTTTTTGCATTTGAATGTCAACCCAAGCAACCACATTCCTGATTTGCATAGTGAGCAACACATACTGGGCCATGAGTCAGACATGACATTTACTGTATGTGCACTGTATGCTTTGATGAGCTGATAAAATCTCCCATAGGTGTTCCGTTTGGTTGAGATCTAGATTATTTTCATACTAAAAAAACATGCATGCCCTGTATGGGAGCATCCGCATTGCTTTTCTCCATTCATAGACATTCTAACAATCATCAGCACACATCATCCACACTTACTTTCCAGCGAGGTAAACAGTCGTTGGGCTTCCAGTGGCCTCCTTGGGCCATGTTAGGCTCTTCCTCCAGCAAGGATCTTTCCACTTCCTCCAAAGACACCTCACTCATATTCACCTCCAACCTGCCCTCTGCGTGTGTATGTGTGTGGGCAGAAAGAAAGAAAGAAAGAAAGAAAGA
>NC_045739.1:7146509-7148267 GCF_008692095.1 Etheostoma spectabile
GAAAGAAAGAAAGAAAGAAAGAAAGAAAAAGCAATTAGAGTGAGGGAGAAAGAGAGACAGGGAACGGAGATGATGAAAATGTTAATCACAATTGAAAAGGGTATGGAGAAAGAGGGAGAAGGGGAAAATGAACAACGCTTGTCAAAGCTTGTTGAAGCTCTCAACCATTTGACTGCTCATCATTAGGGTTAGCCTCTTATGTACAGAAGCACAATGAAAGTATACTTAAAGCGTAACTCTTGCCAAAATGCATCCTATGGTCTTTTTGTGAATGTACTCGAGTCCAGCTTTCGTTTAAAAGCACATTTAGGACGGAAGCACCACTTTTAAGATTTACCGTTTCCTTGTTTTTCGGTCAAATGGCCTTTTGAATGGGAGAGGTAGGGGCACTTTTATGCTAGCCTCAAAATTGCTATTTTTAAAACACTAAAAAGCTTTGCTCAAAGTATCACCAGGGGCTCTACACATGAACTCCAGCATTGAGAAAATAGTTTGTGTTCACAGAGCTCACTAAAAAGAAAGGTTTTGAGCAGTTGTTGTTTACGCTATCCAACATTTTCCATGTCAAAAATAGGTGATCAACGAACGCAAATTCTTATACAAGGCTCCTTTTTTCAAACTACAAGGTAAATATTGTGTTTCACTAACGACAAAACAACCAATCGTCTGTGCATTTATATGGAACTAAGCTTTAGGAGAATAGTAACGAGAATACAGAAAATCTTAAAAGTGGCGCTTCAGTCCTCATTATGCTTTTAAACGAAAGTTTGACTCTGTATATTCACAAAACCCTAGGTTGCATTTTGCCGAGAGTTACGCTTTAAGGGAACATTGCAACGTTGCAACAGCAACTGCTTTATGTAAAAGGTCAACTAACCATATTTTCTCATTTGGTGCCTTTCATACAGTACAAAATTATCTGCCAGGACCAAATCAAAGCATCCAATCAAAGCTTTAACCGTGAACTTACTCATGGTGTGCAGCCTCTCGGGGCAAACCTGAGAGGGGAGGTAGGTGAAGCCCTCAGGGAGGAATGTGGTGGGAGGAGCATCACTCTCGCTCACATTGAAGTCATAGGCATAGTCTGGAGTCAGAAACTAATATGACTATCAACATGACAACCAGAAGCATTTAAAACCAGTCTATATCTGCATGAGTGTAGCTGTGTGGTCTATTGTATTGTATTAATGCATTTTTTTTTTTTATCCCCTCACTTCTTTCACAGTCTAATATATACTCTTTTACACATGTGTGCATCACAAAACAGTAAGACTTAAACAGCTCCTTTACTTTATTTATATAACTAGGCTGGAAACTGTTACTTTCCACATATGTGAATGTAAAAAGTTAAGAATTCCCTATACACCTTGGTGTATCACTGTGTATATTTTTACCTGTGCCATTGATGCTATAAGCCCCTCTCACCACCTGCTCCAGAACCTGGGCCCCAATGTTCTTCACGTTCTCTCTGATCTGGATCCCTCTGGCTTGAACCATGAACACATACTCATTCACTGTGGACAGATGGGAAACGGACAGCGAGTTAAGTCATTTTTAGACACAATGTAAATGTAACAATACTATTTCTTAACTGAACATTGGAAGATACTTTAGAAAAAAAAGAGAGCTAGAGCAGTTATATATAAAAACCAAAGATAGTGCAGCAATGCAAACTATCATTACTAAGAGGTCCTTAGCGTTCAGTTTCTATGCTCCTCATATCTGGAACAAACTCCCAGAAAACTGCAGATCCGCTGC
>NC_045739.1:7148281-7148477 GCF_008692095.1 Etheostoma spectabile
GTTCTTTTAAATCAAGGCTGAAGACCTTTCTTTTTGATGTTGCCTTTCTCTAACGTTTTATTTCTTATACTGCACTGTACCTTTTATTTTTGTGTTTTATCTGTTTTTATTTTTAGCTGTTTATTCTCGTGTTTTATCTGTTTTCTTTTTTTTTTTTAAACTGTTTTTTAACAGATTTTGTGTAAAGCACTTTGAA
>NC_045739.1:7148487-7150844 GCF_008692095.1 Etheostoma spectabile
CCCTGTTGCTGAAATGTGCTATACACATAAAGCTGCCTTGCCTTATCTTCACAAAAATATGACCAACATCTTCCCCCTTTCATTCCTGCTCTACTGAGAGACAGTATAGAAAAATACCTATGTTTGAGAAAGGTACACTTGGAATGCAGGAAGGTTAATGCCCTTTCACCTGATCTTGCCTAAACTAATTTTCTGCCATAATGACTTAGTGAGAGGAATTTCCCTACCACACATCAAAGGGCTTTCTTTCCAAAGAAGGCAACTATTAGAATGTTAATATATGATGATGGGGGAGGAGAATGCAATGTTATTTTCATGCCTTATTATGCTGTACCCTTTTAGGTCATTATCTACTGCGCTGTCAGTTGTAGGTTGAGATTTTTGTATGTTTGTCAAACAAAAAGGGCCCAAACAGGGTGGAAATGCAACATGCTGCACAGACATCACATAAAGAGGAAGGACCAATTTTCTGCACAGAACAGAACAGAAATTAACAGAAGAGAAACGACTGCAGCACATGTCATTAAATCTCAAGCAATGACCGCAACAAATCAGCCTTCATCATGCACAAGACCTCATTATGTCTTTCTATCAGGTTGGAAGTGTCTGGTTCAAACTGTTGAGTGGAGTGGCTGTTGGGAACTCACCAGAGAAGCTTAGTGCCAGTTACTCTTAGTGTGGGTTGACCTACCGGTACATATAGAACCAACAGCGGTTGGCCTGCCAAAAATGGAGCAATAGAGTGAAACAAAGAGAGGGCATGTGGTCTGTTAGCTGAAACCACTACCTCATACACACATCTAAATTCCCACCATGAATGTGCGCTTGCTAGGCACATGTGGTAAACGGCTGTGTGTTCCAGAAGTACTACAACAATGACTCACACAAGTTTCCCAAGTTGCTACAATAATGACTCATTCACGTTTCTGATCAACAGAGGAAAAGACCATTTGTCCAAAACTCCTGGAGTAACTTCCAGGAAAATGACTACTACTACGCCGGTTGCTTCATTTGGAGCCACATGCCTGCACAATGCCGCTAAATAGACAGATCTCTGCCTCAGCGAATTTGTATCCAACTGCACAACCTCTCGGCATTAATTCAATCAGCATTTATCTTAAAAGCAATCCCAATATGATTCACATCCTCCCGTGAATGCACAGTGTCTGTGTACGTGTGCGTACTATGGCTGAGCTAGAAATCCAGAGAATGTGATTTGTCATTAGTAATTGTATTACAGTTTCCATCACATTCATCTTGTTTTATACAAACTGCCTAGCTGGCAGGACTAGAGAGACTAGTGGCTAAGCGGCAACTGAAATCGATGTTCTCATTTTACATCTGCAACACGCAAATATTACAGTACAGCTAAAGCAAATTTGCAAATAATAATAACAACAATAATAATAATAATAATAATACTAATACAGACTAAATCCTGTTCAGTTTCACTGTAGACAACAAATGCAGACATTGACACACAATTTAAATAAGATGACATGACAAACAGTGAGTTAAAGACACAACACACACACACACACACACACACACCACACACACACACCACACACCACACCACACACCACCACAAACACCACACAACACACACACCACACACACACCACCACAAACACACACACACACACACCACACACACACACACACACACGCTAAGAGTCGTCTGGAATTTGATTCACGTTTGCAGGCATAAAGTGCATAAAGAAGCCAAGAAAAGATGGAAAAATCTCCAAAAGGCATCAAATGACAGATTAGACATTCATATAATACTGTATGTCACAAAAAGTTAGATTTTTAGAAGAGGTTTTATTCTGATGACTCTCTCATGAAGACCATATCTGTACAAGTATCTCTTTATAGTGGAATAGTGTAGCACAACTCCAGTGTATGCCAGGTCTTTCTGGATGGATTGTGGATTTGGACTTGCTTTTCTCACAATCCTGCGAGCTGTTCTGTCTTTTTCTTGGTCTTCCAGATCTTGCTTTAACTTCCACTCTTCCTGATGACGGACATTTATTAATTACATACCGAACAGAGGATACTGGCATCTGAAAACACTTTGCAATCTTCTTATAGACTTCTCCTGCTTTGTGAGCGTCAACTATTTTCAGTTTCAGTTTTCTAGACAACTGCTTAGAAAAGCCATGGTGCTGATTGTTGGGGCGAGGTCAGATGAGTCTGGGCATGTAAAACCTAAAGATTGACATCACCTGGTCTTTCCAGGCGATGACTGAGAACAATCCACGACACTGTCAGGTCTCAGCTTTCCAAAGGGGGCTGTGCATGCTAAAAACGCTGCAGGGTGCCCAAACTTTTGCAGACGTAATTTTTTTGTTTTC
>NC_045739.1:7150854-7150964 GCF_008692095.1 Etheostoma spectabile
TTTTGAAAGTGTAAATGACGGAAATAAAATCTAACTTTTTGTGACATATTCAATGAATGTCTAATATGTCATTTAATGCCTTTTGGAGATTTTTCCATCTTTTCTTGGCT
>NC_045739.1:7155974-7164431 GCF_008692095.1 Etheostoma spectabile
ATGGCCTGAAAAATTGCAACTGGCAATGTTGTAAGTTCCACGTTAAAAAAAGATAATTCAAGAATGTTGACCCACATTAGATTTAGCCCCCTGCAATAAGTCTAAAGGTTAAAAACATGCACTTCTTTAGATCAGCTCTGCAATATAACAATGCATATTTATAGACCAGTGATAGTAAAATACTTATACCATCATTTGTGAGGACAGAAAGGAATGTGCATGTAGGAGAGCTATCTAGCTTTAAAAATGAACTCCCTTCCAGGGCTGTAAAGGCAATAATGCATTAACTGGTGGCTGCCTATCAGCAGCATTTTACTTAACTCTGCTTTACCCATTTATTCTTAGCTCTGGGTACAGCAGCTTCTGTTTCAAAGAAGGAAGAGGACCTGAATATAAGTGCCATTTTCACAACAGATTATTGTATACAGTTTACCGTTAGTGTCAATCTCCTTGCAGCTATTTCCTTCTTTTTTACCCTCTCAGCTTCGATGCTGCTGTGAACTGCCCTGGTTAATCAATGACACTAATCAATTGATTAACCTCTAGACAGAGAACAAACGGCACTGCTGTCTTAGCTAATAAACGCAGCATGCCCCTGTAATGGAAAATAGTGAACTTTTCCCACTGATAAATAACAAAGATAAAACGAGTGGAGCTGATAAAATACATAATAAATATGTGCAATGTAATATGTGTCATGGAAAATGTATTGTAAGAGATGACCTCTCCAAGATGGCATATCACGCAGAGACACAGCATACACTAGCGTGCCTGTTGGGACAGCAGGGGGTCTAGTTTGAGTTCATTTTTGGTCTTGCACTTGTTACTCTGCCCCTCCATCTGCTCTGATTGGGTGAGTATGCGCAATTGTATGTGTGTGCACATACCCACCTGTTTGTGTGCATGTGTGACCCTCCCCTGAGTAACTGTGTCTGCCGAGCCACTACATAGCAGAGAAACACAGGGACCATACGTAGCGAGGAGAATTACATAACAACAACGGCACAGTGGTGCCAGGACCCCTTGTTTTCAGTCAGCTGCAAGCAAATACTGGAAAACAAAGCTGAGTGACTAAAAGTGATAGATGGAATTTGGGGCTGTATGTATGAATGTACATATGTATGTATGTGTAAGCTGTGAGAGAGACAGAATTTATTTTCCTAGGAAACACTCAACACTCTCTCATCTTTTTCTTTATTCCACTACTGCCTGTATAATTCTGTGGGTGGATAAGGAAATATATGCAGGGGGAAATACAAGGGTTATTTCTTTCAGTGTCTACTTAGTTTATATTAGGTCCTACCTTTGGTCTGAAAAGTATATCAGCACATTGATGGGAATATAGAGAAAAGAGGAAATGGCACTGTTATAGGTTCTCAGTTTTGAGGAAAGAAAGCGATTTAGTGCGACAAGTGTGACAAGAGTAAGAAGTTGCGTGAAGGCAAAGTGCATTTATCTTGCACCAACTTTAAATAAAAGAGCTAAGCGGGTGAAAAAAACAGAACATCTTTTTGGCTGAGGTCATATTTGGTTGATATCAGGGTGTTACTTGCAACAGTACACAATAATACCACGTGCTGCCTCTGTTCATAAATTCATCTGTTTAACATTTTTCAATATCAAAGCAGGACATAGAGTAGCTGGTGGGAAGTCTAGAAACACAAATTTAAATCTTTAGCATTAAAACAGAGCAGGTAGACAAGGGTCTGGGACGCTAATAGCTTTCAAACAAGTTTTGTATTCTGTCTGATATGTAGGGTGGTTTTCAGGCTTTTGGCTGCTGTAGCAAGTGTGCCTCCAGGTAGTGATAACCCTCCCAAACCTCTCCTCACTCCCGCTACCCCTCCCTGTCCACTGCTGCCTCCATGCCCATTTGATTGCAGTTTTTCTGGTGTGTGGAGAGGGACAGAAACTGCAGGTTTCATCACGCTTTAACTCAACTCCTGCCAATGTCATGTCAGTGTTTTCCCTCAATGTGCCCTCTCCGCTTTCTGCCTCGCCACAGCTTTTCAGTCTTTGTCTTCGCAAAGAACTCATACGCTAACTTAGCTGCCCAAAACAGTTCCGGTTTTGTTAGGGCGGGGGTCAATAGTAATTCATTCTTGCAGTGCCCCCAATGCTCCCTTTTGCGAGCCCATATCCGCCTGCTTTTAAATTTGGCAGCTGCCCAGAACATTCTTGTGTTATTGCAGTGGCTCAGTGTACAGGGTCTACAGAGGACATAGACAGCTACACACATGCACACAAACACACATGAATACCTAATGATGACACACACACACCCCCCCCACACATTTTTTTCCTCGGCTTCTATTTTCCTACACCCCCCCCCCCCCCAGCAGAAAGATGAGGTCTCTTCACAGCTGGAGGTTACTCCTGTTGACTGAACAAATGGGCCATAGCAGGCAGCTAGTATACCACGCTGCCGCAGTACATACACATACAGTTGATCAAGACACAGGAAAAACACACAAGCCCTGTAGCTTTCCTCATCCATTTCTCTGCAAGGATTTATTTGCTGTAGCTTAATGTATCAGGTGTTCCATTAAACACTGTGGTTTGAGTATACACACCTAAAATCACTTTGAGACACAAGGTAATCTGGCTAATTAAACCAATGCTAAATTAAAACCTTATTCTGCTTCACTAAAACAAATTCTGTCAAGTGACTGCCCTTGGGAAAAGCATAGTAAATAGTCCCAGTACTGCATTTTAGTATACTGCATGTCATAAATATTTTTCTTTGTATGTATTGGTAGTAAATTGATTGAGGAATTTCAGAGTTATGCTACAAAATTTGTTTCTGACAACGTGAATCAAGCTCATGACACCGATTCTGCTGATACTTAATAGAACAGCATGTTTTACAGTTGAGTCTGGTTTCTTACAAAAAAAGAGGTCAAGTATAGTCTAAGGAGAAGAAAGCTCTGTCCCAGTGACAAAATAGTAAGAATCAAGTTTGAGAATCACCACTAAAGTGTGTTAAAAATTAGGCTACATTTTGTGCAGCACTAACTCCATCTGACAATCTCATCAGGCCACTTTACCAATGAGCTTCTAGCTGCCCTCCTGAGGTTTTATTAGAGGAGCCTTGTAATGAAGCTCCTACGTAGATTCTGTGCTGATTAATTGTGGTTACTGCCATGGCCAACTTAAGGTGTTGATCTAGATACCTGAAAATGAGGCAGGTGCGTGTTTGAAGGCAGCATCAATATATTCATGTCAGTTAGGTTGTGTTTACACTGACACTAGCAGTGCATCAAATTACATTACCTCCTTGTCATATTAATGGGGCAACTTTATTGGTGATTGGTGATTTTCATTCCAACTTGTCATTGTTCAAAAAAACAAAAACAAAAAAAACAACCTATCCAGACAAATTGCACCATCCGGATAGAGTGAATTTGATTGCGGTTGGATGAGAAGTATAAACATATACCATTCCGACACCCTATTGGTTTGTACGCACGTGACACAAATCACGTCACACTACAGCTAGGAAGTAGAAGACGTATGTAGCCCAGTACGAAGACGTACATGGCAGAGACTCAAGAGAACTCGAGAGTAATGTCCCAACCAAGCACCAGCGAGGAGGTTGGTAGCCAGGAGGACCAGCCAAGCCTTCTGCTTCCTCGACCGTACCTGGAAGAACTTTTCTAAATGGTTGGATTCAATAACAACTCCTTTCAAATGTGCTTCAAGCTCTGCGCACCAAAGTACCACTAGCTAATTGTTTCTAAAACTCGCCGTTGAATTTGAAAAAGCATATTGATATTTTTTTTTTCCTTACATTACTTTCTTTTATAAGTGAAGTAGTTCTGAAACCAGTACTTTTAACACATCTACTTGAGTACAAAGCTGGAGTTGATACTTCAACTTCTACAGAAGTCTTTATAAACCCTAATATCTATTATATACTATATACTCTATACTTCTACCTGAGAAATGAATGTGAATACTTTTGACACCTCTGTTCAGAAGGAATATATCATATTTTTATTCAAATGATTAGATAGATATGTGGGCATGAACGAGTTGGAAGTCTGTATGGAAAACAACAGGTTAGCAGTGCCTGTCCAGAAGTAAAGATTAGATAAAGCATCAAACGCTTATTGTGGGAAAACTTTAAAAACAGGTGCAGTTATCACAACCTATTATCTTTACAACCAGCAGTACTCCACCCGTCATGAACATTTGTGTTTTGATTATGCCCTACTTGCACTATTGCGGCTACAAACTAGCTCATCACAAGTTACAGTTTGACTGCTCTCATAACATGACTGCCCTCACACCACATGACCAAGGTAACTATGGTAACAGTCTCCATAACAATGAGAGGCCCATTCCAGGTCAAACAAAGACTGGGATTCTCCTCAAGATGATTAGGTTACATAAATGATTAGGACCTTCAGTCTGCCTCTGAAATTACTCACAACCCTCCATCTGAACATTGGTACACCTCCACCCACCTCACCTGCATGGACGGACATGGGCCATCTTACAGACAACAGAAAAAGACGTAAGACTCGGGTGACTATGTGTCTAGGGATCACCTCTAGATCACCTTTGTTTGCTGAGTCTTTCTACAGTTGGGCCAGACCAACTGAAATTGCAGTGGCAGTACCTAACAGGAACAGGAACTCCGGGTGATGGAAGCTAAAACATGAGCACAATAGGTAATCTAAAAAAATAAGGAAACTTTTTTAAATCGGTGTGAAACTTCAGGTACATAGTGTCAGAAGATTAAACATAAAGAGGAAGAAGCAGGTTTTCATTCATCAACATGAGTTTAGGTACACACAACAATCACTGTAATAAAAAAATAAAGTAATGCTAAAACTCTAAAGTTTAGTGAAAAGGAAAACGTTCTGCTAATACAGTTTTTTAACATATATTGGTGAAACATGTTTTGCATTTTTCTTCCTTGATAAATATAGTAAGTAATGGCGTTCTGGGTCTATAATAATTTAAAATCCATTCATTTTGAGAACTGGAGACTGACATAATGTTTGCTTGTTTATACCTAAATGAATATTACAATGGAATACATCAGCAGCAACAGGTTAAACAATCCGTTCACAATAGATCCTCAATAGATCTGTACATACTGCATTATCACATGTATAGAAAAATATATGAAAATCGACAAATATAAACTGAATTATAAGAAGCGTTCAGACAAAATCAAGGACTTATCCATTTCTTGCCTTCTGCAATAATAGGAAAAGAATGTTTTAAGGTACTTGCACATTTGCTAGCTAGCTTGCTTGCTTGCTAGGGGGCTCAGTTTCTAACCACGGTGCAGAGGGAGAGAGGTCTACATTTTAAGTTTTACGGTATGGAACATTAGTTTATTAGTTTATTTTGTAATGTGTGGGTGTATAGATCTTTTAAAAGGACATGTTTATGTTGAAATAAATATACCTAAAGAAGTAGTTATGTATCTTGTTGTACGTTTGCCCTCTTATGGACATAATGTCCAAAAATAAATATTCCAATAGTTAGAACATGTGTGTTTTTTGTTTTTTTAAATTGGATTGATCGGATCATGAGATTAAAATGAAAGATAAGAGTTTTCTGTGTGCTCACGACAGTCATTTGCTTGCGTTCCTCACTCCCGTTTTTCTTCTTGTGCACTAATTTGCTCAAGCTGGATAGCCAGTCAGAAGGATTCCCCTCACCAAAGTCTCAGACGCCAAAAAAATCTAGGGCGACAACGAAATTCCAGACAATCTCCTTGGTTTGTCAGCACCTTTAGATTTAACAGTGTCCCACTCATAACGGTTGTGCTAACCGTGTCCTTTTCAGGGTGAAGGCTCGGTGTCCCTGCATGTTCTAGTAAACCCTATTTGAGGTGTACAGTAGGTGTATTTGTGTTTGTGTGTGTAATGGGAATAGCGGGCAGAGTGTCACATGGTCAATTAATAGATTTAAGAGGATTGCTCATGCCTCTGACTGACTCACAAGGTGCAACCAACTCCCACTCTATTGATGTTTAACTAAATTCCATTGTTAATAGAGTATTAAGAGTCACATGTCCTTGGACTGTGCACACACACAACACAGGAATGTAGCAAATGACTACAGTAGGCAGATTTAAGTGTGAAAAGTCTAGAGATGCAATCAGAAATAACAATGTTGATGTGTTTATATAAATAATGGGTCACTTGTTGTTCTGACCTGTTAGAGGCAAATTGAAAGAAAAGTCAAAGTTATTTATACTAGTTGTAATGGCTTTTACTGATGGCTCTCCTTTACAGTTTACAGATGTCCCAGACAAAGAAACAGTCCAGGACCGAATCCTTGGGGATTTGTTGTCACCCCGATCATCATGGGAACAAGGGTGGCATGTTTCTGTGGTTGTTGTGACGACAAAAATGTGTCAGTCTTGGTCTTGGATGGGAACAAGTCCTCAGGGAACCATAGCAACAGCAGTGAAAATGTCAAACGCCAGACCTTAAGTGGTCTAGCTGGAAAGATTTCAGTGATTGAACTGCTATCCATGTTTCCCTTTCATGCTGAATTCATATGGTTTTATATTCATTGTTCCCACAACTAGAGATGTTATTATTTCTTTTCTTCTTTTTTTTTTTTTTTTTTTTTTTAAATGGCAGCAAAACATTCAGAAGTTAAAGCTGCAATCTATTACATGTAGCATGCCTGTTATCACAGTGGAATCTATCTGAGGCAGCTTGGCACCAAGTTAATGTTTCACCCCGGCTATCTCTAGCCTCTGGATATTACCCTTAAGAGGCTGGCTGGACTGTGCTAAATGGATGGATCAATTAAGCAACAGAAGGAGGAGGGAAGGTGAAGTGGGGGTAGCATTACAGTGGGGAGTAGAGATTGATGGCTTAAAGAGTGCCAGAGAAGCTCTACTGCATTTATACAAGTGAGGCATCAGCACAGAAGCAGCATGAGCACCGAGTACACTGGGCACAACTATTGCTGTGTGTGGTGTTGTGTGTGTGTGGGGGTTTGTTTGTTGTGTTTGTGTGGTGTGTGTGTGTGTGTGTGTGTGTGTGTGTGTGTGTGTGTGTGTGTGTGTGTGAGGTTTCTGCCTGCTAAAAGGAAGTTTTTCCTTGTCACTGTCGCACCAAATGCTTGCTTTTGGGGGAAATTGTTGAGCCTCGCCACTGCCCTGCACCAAGACAGACACCACTATTACCCCAGCAAGTAGATTTGTGTTTGACTAATTCTAAGCGCTATGGTTTTCACAAACAATGATATAAATACTGATGTCTATAAAGGCAGGCAGTTACAGTACAGCTAGAAGGGATTTGGAGTTTCTGTTCTATCAGTGGTATAGATCAAACGTTCTTCATTTATCAGACAGTGCAGACTCAGCTAATCAATCTAGCATGAATAACATCAGTCCTATTTGCGCTTTGTGCAGTACGTTAAACACCCTTCTCCTCAAAAAAGTTAATGATCTACCCACACTAAGTCCACCAGGGTAACAGGTTAGCTTTTAAACAATGCTGTCACAAAGACATCATAATGTAGGCTACATATTTCCATTTCTAAGTCTATGTAATGCAAGGCACCAAATTTGATGTCTGATATTTACAAGCTGCTTCCTTCTTCAATACCTCTCCACTTCAAGTGCCAGTTTTTATCCAAATTAGGATTTAAATGCCCTTGGGTAAAGGCAGCCAGCCGCTGGTTGTTATATTCGGCTTTGCAGGAAGTGGATGCACAAACAGACATAGAAGTGTGCTGACAATCATATATGTGCACACTAACACACAGCTTGAGTGTGAAGCATTCACACACATTCACACACTGTGGCTGAGGCTCCCGTACAACAGCCACCCTCTCATCATGTAAACATTCACACATCAATGGCGCAGCATCAGGAGCAATTTGGGTTCAATGTCTTGCCCAAGGCCAGGGATCGTAAAGCTTAAAATGTTTTCAGGATATATAGGTGTAAAGTAAGCCTCAATATCCCAAGAGCAAATATTGCTATACTGGCGCCAGTGTTGTTAATGTATCAGAAGAGACCGCATCAAGATGAATTATTTGTCCCAATTCCTGATCCACAACTAAGCTTATTAAAGTTAAGCATATTTCACAGTTTTAAGCAAAATATACATATACTGTAGACAAAGTCAAAAAGTGGTCAAAGGCTGAGGTACGCATGTGTTTCTCGGGTGGCTTAAGCACTACTTAACTAATTCTTGAAGTAAATACTAAATTTGTCTGCTTTTTTTGTGGTGACATTCCTTTTATGATAACTTACCCTGCACACCTATCAGGGCTGCAGGATTATGGCCAAAATGATAACCACAATTATGTTGATCAATTTTGAGATCACGATTAATTATTACAATTATTTGTTGATTTTAACCCAAACTAAATTTTATTGTCACAAAGGCTATTTATAAAAATAAAATAGAATAGCCTAGGACATATTTAAAAAACAAAAAATGTATCTCTGAGAAAGCTCCTTTA
>NC_045739.1:7164441-7164640 GCF_008692095.1 Etheostoma spectabile
TTGTTTTCAACAATAACTGATTAAAAGAGCTAGGAAGAGAGGGGTTAGCGTGATGGACGTGTGCTACTCACAGAGAGACGGCTGACTCATTATGAATGGGTCCAGCACGGATTGAATGGCGGGTCAGCAGAGTTACACACGTGGTGTGTATGAAATGTCTATATTTTTTTAAATTATGATATTCTGGCCATGGGTCACA
>NC_045739.1:7164650-7167186 GCF_008692095.1 Etheostoma spectabile
AGGTCCAGCAGGCTCCGTCTCACACGGTATTACTCTACGAGATGAAGTGAGTTGCATTCAATAACTTCTTCTGTGTTTTTCACCGTGGCGGCCACCATAGCAGAAAGCTACCAGCGGAAACACTGGTACAAATACAGGTTTAACTCTCATGCTTAACGACATACAACTGTGTTAATAACAATTAAAAGTGTCTAATCACTAAGAACATAAAAGCAATACATTATGCTGTTTATAAAATAAGATTACGTCCTCACCTCACCTTTGTATTGTTCCACACATATGAATGATAATACAGAAAGCTACTTTAAAACCCTGGAGGATCTGTCCTCATTATCTATGTGTTTGCATGGCTTCACACGGTGAAGCAACCTGACACTGTCATGACTCAGTACTGACTGCCAGCAGGCCACGCCTAGAAATAAACACACTAAGCAGACATATAGAGTATTACAGATAGATTTAGACCACACACACACACCCACACCCACACCCACACCCACACACACACACACACACACACACACACAACACACCCACACCACACACACACACACACACACACACACACACCACACACACACACCACACACACCACACACACACCACACACACGAGCCTGGTCTCCAGAAACAAAGGCAAGCACCTGGTTTCTTTTTACTTGCCCTCACTCGATCTGATGTGAGGTGTTTGTGTGCGTGTGTGCATCTGTGTTCAGACCTATAAATAGAGCCTGTGTCTTCCCTGGATCTCGCTCCAGTGGGATTCTCTCAATTTTAATTAATAAACTGCTGCAATCAAGCCAGCTGTGCCCTCCATCCCCAGCCTGCATCAGTCAGTATCAATGCTCAGGGGCAAAATAGAGGTTGGGGGTGGCATGCATATGTGTACACGGAGATAGAAAAACCGAGAGAGACACAGAGGCAGACGGGAAGAGAGAGAGAGAGAGAGAGAGAGAGAGAGAGAGAGAGAGAGAGAGAGAGAGAGAAAGAGAGAGAGAGAGAAAAAATGGACTAAGTTGCAAAACTGGGGCATTCTGCACTGAAGCCACCTGGGTATCACAGGAAGCCCTGCTCAGGTGTTCTGGATGGGTTCCCCGATGTGCAAACCAGCAGAAAGGAAATGGAAAGGAGCTAAGCTCATCTCGTTCATCCGTTATCGCCCTTCTCTTGCCCTTTTCCACTGTTCCGTCTCTTCTTTTTACTCTGAATTATTCTGCTAATTCTTTGCAGTGTCCCCTCCCATATGGCCTCTTTCAGGAGATCTGTTCACATTCAAAGTGTGGCTACCATCATGCATAAATATTTGTTGCCCTGATTCCTCATTTGAAGAGATGTACTGTATAGTCGATTGCTATTGGAGACCACGAATAGAAGGATTTTGTAAACATTGTATACAGAAAGAAAAATTATGGTAATAGGAAAAGCTAGAATGATCATACTCGTGCTGGGATTATTTATTGAGTATGTAGCTACAGTATAGTAAAATAATTTCACTGGCATCTCTGAAGCCCCCTCTGACAACTCCACCTGCTCTTTAAGGGATGGGGCAGATTTCACACGTGCAGTAGGGTGGTTAAAGTTAATTACTGGAAGTAATATTAATGCATGGGCATTAGCTCATGCTACGATTATGTGAAAGATGTCCCAGCAAGGCTGTAGTTGTCTGATACAAATGGAGTCACACCAACACAGTACCCAATAAGGTGAATAGGTGTGTGATCTCTTTGAACTCTTCTCTATCCTCTGATCATTATTCATGCACATCCCACACATAACTGTCCAGCCTTCTTTTCTCATTATAAAACAGCATCTTGTAATAGTGTCTTTTACATATTGTTATAACATTTCTATTCTATTCGCAGTCGCAGTACTTTGCTTCATTGTTTATTTCCTTTTAATATGTTATTGAATGCACCAAACACACCAAAACAGATTCCTTCTAAGTGAATACTTACTTTGGATATAAGTCCTATTCTGATTCTTAAACACACAGACACATACAAAAGAATACAGCATCTTGTGTGTGTCATGCTTGATGTATCTCTCAAATGTCTTTGTGTCATGGAACCATTTTCTTTGTTATATAGCTCCACGATACCAAGAGGAGATTCTACACTAAAGATGATGTATTCTGTTGAGGATAGTTAAATCCTAATGCTCTGCTGTGGTCCAAAAGGTTTTTGTTAACAGGCCACATTGCAATTGTGCATCCCTGACCACAGCATCTGAAACCTCAGCTAATGCCCATGCATCAATATAACAACCAGTGAGTAATTCATACCACCTTATGTAAAAATAATTTAAAAAATATAGCCGTAAGTGGCATTTCGCAGGTTCAAACCTTTTTTCTCTCAATAGACTTCAAAGTAATGTCACACATGTGGTCCAACGTCGTTATAAAACATATCCTGCAAGCTTTGTTATGCTTGGACAAACAGTGCACATTGTTTAAAATGCCTACAACGGATTTGTCAAAAACATTTATTTTCAATTCAGTGTGATATGTAGCTCAGTCCAGCTCACGGCAATTTGAGAAA
>NC_045739.1:7167199-7186539 GCF_008692095.1 Etheostoma spectabile
GATGACCAACACAAAAACAATTGCTAATAAAGCCGCAAGCTGCGATTCCAAGCTCAAATCTTGATTTGAGTCATTCCACGTCTAGTTATTGTGCATTTAAAGCACCCCCGATTGGGTTCATATTTCCATGGAAGCACATGCACACCATTTCCAGTTATTCCCCCAAGTTTCATGTTTCTAGCTCATTTCAGCTCACAGGAATTTGAGCCGGCGCAGCAGATAACAAATAATAATAATAATAATAATAATAATAATAATAATAACAACAAACATAGAAGTGTTCTACCGCTTTGTGGTTTGAACCCTAAAAATAAAAAAAGTATTGCGTTAGTGTATTCCTGCTGCTAGAGCTCCACCAGGCACCCTAAGTGTAAAAGACTAAACTGTAGCTTCTAGTAACAGCAGCTTAGGCTGCCTTGCTCCTGGTTACCATCTATAATTAATGGCCTGTTGCTGCTGGTCCTTGTCCGGTTTCTGAACAAACCCCCATTACACCACGTGGCCATTACAGCCCTACAACAGTCAACACCCAGGAGGTTAGATACGGCCAAAAGCAGCTCTCAGACAGTTACCAGACACCATCAATACTTGAGCTGGAAAAAGTGAACAAATGATTGAAGGATTATTTTTCCCCATGGTTGCTCAACAATTTATCTGTTTATTTGTTTCACATTTAGATTATGTTGTAGATGTTATTGGGATTTACACAGGCTACTCCAGTCAGTAAAGTGTCCTCCACATGAGAATTGATTCAGCTATTGATCAAGTTGTCCACAGCAGGTAAAAAGCGTGAATGGATCAATACCCATTTCGATGTGTAAGTAGGACCAGGTCTCTCTTTGATGTATTAGAAAGGCTACACATGATATAAACACTATTTCACTCATACAGTCACTTTCTACTCCAATAATGACTGGCTTTCATGTTTGGCAGTGAAAAGTCATTACTTATTGATTGTAAATGTGTTCAGTTGGAAATGAAAATGTTTTTTTTGACTTTCTTGTGTAAACTCTAACATTGGTCTATCTAAGGCTGGGTACCGAATTCAATACTTTTTAGGCACCGACTAAATTGCCTCTAAAGTATAGAGTATTGAAAACTGCCTTGTCACTCAATAACCAATTTTCAAATAAATCTCATCAGCGACAGGGAGCCAATAAGCATGCAGCATGTTGCTACCAAGATATAATAATGCTCATGATTGGCTGTCTAAAGTTACACCCCGCAGAGGTAGGCAGAAAAAACTCTACATTACACACAGAGAAGGGACTCCTGTAGCATGAGCTGCAAAACAATTGTGTTGTAATGTTGTAATTTTGTTTTGATTTATAAAATTGGTATTGAAAGAAGTATCGTTTAAGAACCTGTATTTAAGTCACGCTATTTGCTAACAATCCCAGCCCTGGGTCATTGTATTAGGGCTCAAATAACTTCAGTACACAATGTTTCAAAGAAGTCCAACCTTGCTAAGCATGCCTGTTCAGCAAGCACAACAGGATATCCAACTAACTGGGGCTTAAGCAATAAGGCAAGTTCCAAAATTCCAACTGCACTTTGTCAAATATTTCCTCGTGAACTTTTCCCCAAAAAGAAGTATACTGTATAGGCAACCATGTAGTTGCTGCTCACTTGCAGATTCATGAGTGTTAACAATTATAAAAGTTTTGGGTGGCCAGATAGCTCAGTTGGTAAAGCGGGCGTCCACATATAGAGGTTTACTCCTCAACGCAGCGGGCCCGGGTTCGGCTCCAACTTGTGGCCCGTTGCTGCTTGTCTGTCTATCTCTCCCATTACAATCCATTATGTGTTAACATTAGCTGAGAAGGTTGAGCTACAATAAAGTGACAACGGAGGCTCAGGACGAGTGGTTGTCTGCCAATCGGAAGGTTGGTGGTTCGATCACTGGCAAATCGAAGTGTCCTTGTCCATTGGAGTGTAAATGTGTGTGAGTGTTTATCTGATGTCCTTGTACGCCAGCCTTGGCCAGTGTATGAATGTGTGTGAATGGTTCCTGTACTATGTGAAAGCTGTCATTGAGACAAGAAAAGCACTATATAAGAACAGTCCACTATACAAATGTTTGGACATCAAATGGGTGATACTGGCCCATAAAATAGTAGCCTACTAAAACAGGAAAAATAGCATGCATGTGAATCTATGTATCGAAGCTGACAGGATGAGTTGACAATGGCCTCAGCTAGCAGGTGTCAAGAAAAAAAATAGATAGACTGAGGTTACACACGTGTCCACACATTCATTCACTGAAAGCGACAAAGAGTGATAGAATAAAACAGAAGGGCGGGATGATGTGACACATGAATATAATAATGATAGCAGAAATTCAGAACATTCAATATTACACAATTGCATGTGACTTACAGACAGCAAATTATGTAAGAATGTATTGGTTTATCAGTGCTATGTTAAGATTAACTTCACAAATGTAATTTAGGCCTATGAATCCATGACTCACAACGTGACCTTTGCTCCGCCAAAAACAGTCAGTCAGAATGAGAAAGGCAAAGTAGGCTACACATGATTAAACTTTGGCTATTCTATGGATGCCAACAATAAACCCAAAATCAAAGCCAAAAGCCATCTTTTGCCTGTGGCCCCAGTCACTACTATACACATGATAATCATAGTTGTTAGGCCTGCTAACATCAGCATGAATAGCAGCCATGATGCTCATCAGTAGCACTATTATTATCATGGTCAGGTACATGGATATTATAGGATCGAGTTCCAGCATCCAGCTGAGTCTCATCATCGATTGGGAGAGATCCAGGCTCAGCAGAGGAGCATGGCCATTTCGCCTGTCCACACTCCCAAGCCGAGCTGTCACACATGACCTAACAGCCCATGCAAGCAAAATCACCTTACCATAACGTCTAATTATTTCAAATACAATCTTCAATATGTTTTCACTTACCGATTCCGGGCGCGGAGTAGATGAAATACAAGGCGGAGGTGGACAGTGAAAAAAGGAATAAAAGCCCAAGGAATGACCTTCTCCGGAAACGCAAATGTGTCGGCATTATACAGGCAACGCAAGCACACACAGGCACGTTAAATTCAACAACGATAGACCAGCTCTGATGTGTCCAGATGCCAAAGACAGTGGTCGGCGGACCGCCTGGATTAAACGAGCCGAGTGGAGTGGCTTGTCTGCGGCAACGATGAGGAGCCAGGCGACGAGGAAGTCAGTCTATCCGCGGCAGGCAGTCAGCGCAGGAGAGGACCTGTATTTAATTAAGACATTCAAATTCCATTCCTGAGAGGAGGTTTCGCTTTTAGTTGCGGGTATGTCCGATGGCGAAACGGCTGATGATAACGCAGTTTAGCCTGGCCTGGAATTTTCAGTGAGGGACCATCATTTGTCTCACACACTACGTGGGCGATGGTGTGTGACCGCTCCTGCGCTTTGCCTGCCCGCCTACCAGCCCTATGAATGGGACTGCCTCTCCGCAAAATGAGCAATAGCTACCTAAAGTGGGCGTTAACGGTACCCAACACAACAACGTGCCCACGACGTAACCTGGCGACCAACCATTCGAACGAACATAATATGACACTTTGATGCTATGGCATATTGTTTTAAGCTAGTGCAATACTATTTCAGACTATAACAGGATAAATGGGTCTGATGATGGGACTAATCAAAGCACCAATGTAACTATTGCCAGCTCAGTAATCTGCAGTTCACTCTGAAACAAAATGCAAGTAGCCTATGTATTCCTGTGCGCTTTGCCATCGGAGTGTATTTGATTTGACAGTGTGTGAATGTGTGTGAATGCATGGTGCGTTCCTGTAGGAGACTTTATTGATCCAGTGGTGAAATTCACAAGCTGCCAAGTCAAACGGAAGTACTTTTGCCTTTGTTTTAATGAAAGTAACTCAAAAGTATTGTAACGCATGACAATTCAGTGAGAGTAATACTGTAATATAGTTACTCTCAAATGGCAGTAACTAAACTATAATGTTTTTTGTTTGAATGACTTTCAATTTTGGAAGATTTGTGTTGAGAAGTAGCCTACATGGCCTTATTTATCTGTCATTTTAATTATATATGTATGTATGCATGAATGTATTTATATAAATATTTATTTTAATGTTTTTTTTACATGTTCAAATAAACTAAACTAAACTAAAAAACAAACAAACAAAAAATGTACATTTTGGAAGTAACTTGTCCCCAACACTGCAAAAGTGTAGATGTCCTATAGTATGATGATCTTGCAGCGAAATTATATAAATTGCACCCATCTGATAATAATAACACTAATTCCAAATTGCATGTGTTTTACATATGCAGGTAATTTGCAGCTAATACAGGCAACAAATAAAACTAAAGTATCCGTGAAACAGCAAGTGGACGGGTGACGATACACTACAATGGCTTATGGGAAATCGAGTGCACCAGGGTTTACTGTGAACCATCGACACTTTATTTATACTATTAAAAGTAAAATCGTATCCACTTTCACAGAAACATATATATTTGTTTGACAATACTTTTATCAAACTGCGTGCGTTTGTGTCTTTGCTAGACCTTCAGGTCATGTATGCAAAGTAAAGACTACAACTCCCTACAAAAAACATTTACCAGGAAGTGGAGTTGTGATGTCAACACACCAAGCATTCAGCTGTCGACATGGGACTTCCAGTCTTTTTTATTACAAAACGTTGTTTTTGGGGTTAAGTGCAGTGGTTTGAGAATGCAAGGTGTTAACCGTAAAGTTGTTTTGCTGTCCTTTTTGCTGTTATTTGTTAATCCGTGCGTGCCGCAGCAACCCGAGAGGGAAAACTCGTTGGACCTGCATGAGAAAGATGACGATGGAGTGGATGTGGACCACGCTCAAGTTGAAAACCAGCAAACATTAGTAAAAAATAAAAAAGAAGATGGACACGATTCAATCAACCCACAGAAGGACGGACAGTCTGTCAGGTTTGAGTGCTCTTTGAAGTAGCTTAGCCCAATATTGTAGCAAGCTAGGTAGCAATAGCTTGTTTGTAATGTTACTAACTGGTTTCTAATGTGACGTTACCGCAATCCAGCTCACGTTAACGAACAACTAAAGACACGTTGCTAAGTTACCTACAACAGTACGTACAGTAAAATTGTACACAGTTAAACAAAAAACGGTTGGTATAAAATGATACCTTTTGGCTTGACAGATATAGCTAGCTTAGCTATAAATATAACCCTGCCTCTACTTAATCACACTTTTCTAAGGCCCTCTCTTTTGAGTCTCTAGTGTAGCTAGGTATTGATTCTTGATAAATGATTAAAGTAAGTAATGTTAAAGTTCAAATGAGGTAACGTTAGTTGTAACATTCAAAATGTAGCCTACTAGTTTACACTAATTGTACCTTATTAATATTATTAAAGTTTAGGAGTGGTTAGGTGTATAAGGGGTTTTATTTCCAACCTTTTTCTCTGCTCTTTGATTTAACACTATATTGTTCAACAGAGCTTTAAAAATTAAATTAGGTTAGATTTATTGTAGAGCCCGACCGATAAAGGATTTTTAAGGCTGATACCAATACAAATATTTGGTTATTTAATAATCCAATATTCCGATATATCGGCTGAAATACTGTATATTTAATAAAGAAATCCAGAAACTCTTAACAAAACATAAACAGATTTCCCTAACATTAGTTATTTGTGAGTTCTCACTAAAATAATATGATAATAATTAGTTTTATTGTCACAAAAGAACAGAGGAACATCAAAATGAATGAAAGTTCTGATATATAAAATGCATACAAATACAAACTTAAAATATGAAACTTAAAGTCCTTTTGAACAAAAACACAATAAGAAATCAATAATACAGAATCAATGATTGTGATGAATGAAGCATTGGACATTATAAATGCCGATACCGATACTTCAGGAAATACCTAATATTGGCTGATTATATCGGTCCGCTGATATATAGGTCGGGCTCTAATTTATTGTCCTAGAGGGAAAAAAAATGTCACAGCCAGTACACAGAAACATTGTGATTTGAATGGTTTGGTGATTTGTGATGTATATGGAATCCAAAGTCATATATTTATTGATCTGTATAGATTAATTGTATGCATCACACCAACATGCTTTTTCTCCTGTCTCGTTCCAGCAAGTCCAATGACACTGATAACTACAGCAACGAGACCCTCCATTCTACTACACCTGCTGTCAAGCCAACGACCCAGGCACCCCCAACCGCCAAGCCCATTCTGCCTGTACAGACAGGGGTCAAGGCCCAGGAAGAAGAGCAGTCTAGCGGGATGACCATATTCTTCAGCCTGCTGGTTATTGGTTGGTAGTCTCTTGGTTGCTCCGTTGCTGAGTTTCTGTAACTGTCAACATGCAGTAACAGTTTTTATCCCCAGGCACATTGTTTTAAAAGAGGAATCTAGTCTAGTGTCCTTCTGAAAATACAGGATAGCAAGGGAGCCGGAATTATTTCCACAGTGGAAATATGATCACTATGGTCTACGCAATATACATAACTTAGACCTCGTACAGCTAATAATGGAGGGAAAATACACAACCACTTTAGCAATTCATTAAATCAGTGGGTGGTGATGAAAGAAGTGGATAAAGCAAAGGATGTGGTTACATATGAATACAGTATGTGTTCGTTCAATAGCTTCTTCAGAAACAAAGTGCCCATTATGCACTTTAGTTCACTGAAGGTTGAGTCACAGGCTTACCACAGTAAGTGTACCAACAATTTGGCATAGATCATGCATAAGGTTACCAATTAGACTTATTGACTTTGTAGACACATAAGCATGTTACTTAGTCTTTAACCAAATGTTTCAACATAGCAAGTGTTTTATTGCTTGCAGGAAGTACAACATGCAGAAAATCATAGTAATTTGTCTTCTGAAGTTAATACCACATCATCAGTGGTTTGACTGCAATGGTATAGATCAATAAATGAGAAGCTACCTCAAAGTAAAATACAAAAACCACACATTAGTTCTAAAAAGCACTTCTGAGAAACCATAATAACATTATGTACCTTATGTGCTTTAATCAGGCCTAAACTGAACCTATGTCCCTTTCGACAAAACAGTCCAGCTTTGATGAACTAGCTTCTGCTGGCTTCAGTGTTGCATACACTGTGTCTTTTGACTATCTCATTTGCAGCACTGCATTTCAGCCATGTGTATAAATTGCCGTTTACTTTACTTCATTATGGCCTTGGAGTTTGTCATCATAATCGTGCACCAATTCAGGACATTGAAAGACATGGTCTATTGTACTCTCACAACCTAATTTGATGTTGTTGTTTAGATTGATTTTTTTTTTGGCCTTTTTAGGCCTTTATTGACAAGAAAGCTGAAGAAATGAAAGGGGAGTGAGAGGGGGGAATGACATGCAGCATAGGGCCGCAGGTCGGGGTAGGACCCGCGGCCTGCTGCATTGAGGAGTAAACCTCTATAAATGGGCGCCCGCTCTACCAACTGAGCCATCCGGGCACCCTATTGGGATGTTTTAATTGTGGGCAATTATCTTTACTGTAAAGTCTCAGAACTCTTAATTTTAAATGCCAAGCAACTGCTTTGTAGGCCTATTTTTGTCAAGCAACTGTATTTGACCTCATTTCTATAACATTTTTTCATAGACTAGTATGATGTAAATTAAAGTATCCATTTAGACTTTCAATGAGATGGAACAAAGTTAGAGATATGTGAATTTTAATTCAGACATCCCTGTCCAGTCTACAGTAGTTTGTGTGAAGGAAAGCAGCCAGAGAAATGATCTAAACACTATATGATGTGGGGGCTATTTTGGGCTGATCTAAGATGGTGTGACATGATGTTTGGGACATGGATGTATTTGTCCTAAATATTCATTCAGTGTTCTTTTCTCTCATCTCACCCCAGGTATCTGTATTATATTGGTGCACCTGCTTATCAAGTTCAAACTGCATTTTCTCCCAGAGAGTGTGGCTGTCGTGTCCCTTGGTGAGTACTTCTTATGGAACATGTTACCCTGCACAGGCCGGGTCTAGGAATGTTCAGTGTTTTTGTATTTAAGAGCTCTCTATGAAATCTTGTTTTCAAAGCACGGGCAGTTTTAGTACAGGAAACTAATGTTGAGCCTGATTTGGGAGTTTTCCAGAATACTCCTCTTTTATTTTTTAGAACACATATAAAACTTTTTATTTGAAAGTTGATGTCTGTTCACTCTTCCTTGTGTTGTCTCTTTTTCACATATTGTATGTCATAGAAAATTCTTAACATTATTGCCCATTTGTGTATGTCCAGCTGTGGATTAAACCCACTGTAAGGTTACAGTACTAAAATAATTTCCGTCTAAGTCAAATGTGTGTCTTTTACTATGAGCATAGGCTAACCCAATGGTATCATTGGTAGCCTTATCCAAGTTTCAGAAAGTGCTCTGTTGTAAACAGCTTTATTTTAGTTCTTCTGGGCGGTCACTTTAGGTTAACTCTACATCCTCTCCCTTTTTTACATGTTTGTGCAGTTACCCTCACTCAAACTCAACTGACACATGATCTGACTTGACCCTAATGGCCTTTTCCTTTTGCCTGAGCTTCATGTGAGACAAAGCTTGTCTCATTGTTTGGAGCATGGGGCTCTGCTTTAGAGAGATAACACTCTGCTTGCAGATTAGGAAGGGCTGCTCTTCCTCCCCCATCACTTCCTCTCTCTCTCTCTCTCTCTCTTCCTCTTTACCGATAGTGTGTTTTCCTCCGTAGTAAACCCCTTCAATCTGCCCGCATATATCTGGGTCTTACACAATGCGTTGATGCTTTTACTTAGTTTTTCCATCTTATCTCTCTCTCTCTCTCTCTCTCTCTCTCTCTCCCTGCTCTTTTTACATCTTTGTGTTTTCCTTGACCTTTTAATCAATTTTCTGCTGGGCTGTGTAACAAGAGAACTGAAGGCCCAAGGGGACTTTCGCTACGACAAAACTACGACAATAGCCTTTTTACTCTATTCATATCAATTTTTTTCCTGAACATATGGGGGACAGGCCTCCATTTGTTTTAACCACTAAAATAGCACTTTGCCATACGTTTCCACTCCATCTGTGTTCTTGTTGTATTGAAATATTCATATGAAGTAGTAAAATATTTAAACCATGGCATTGTGTTTTGTTTCTGTTCAATTTCTCCAGGAATTTTAATGGGAGGCTTCATTAAGATCATTGAGTTCCTGGAACTGGCCAACTGGAAGGTATAGTTTCACTCATGAACACACCCCACTTCACAGCTTTTTGTGTTCACACTGCACTGGCTACAATTTTAGTTCTCAGTTAACACACAGTTAATGGTGTTACTTTTGGTTTAATTCATACTGCCACATTCCTCCACACACCACACATTTAAATAAACCCATGAACACATGCAGTGCACGACAAAGTTGCTTCACATCCATAAACAAAAGAGCTACACCCACTGCAATCTTGGTATTAACTGCAATTTAGAGTGTGGACAATGCAGACAAACATCAAGTATTTGCTTATTGAAAACATAATGCATCAAGCCTACAGTATATAATTGGTCTGCATAATTTGAGGAAAATATTTAATTGCAATTATTTTGACTGATATTGTGATTGCAATAAGATTTACAATACTGAAGGGAAGGATCATGTTTGTAGCATTATTCTCATTTTCATTGACTAATATTGAATCTTAAAAAATGAAAAGGATTCTAGTGTAATTTTTGCAAGGATCTGTTCCAGAGAAAGATGTTTTCTGTAGTCTGTAGGATAGGATTTGTTGGCCAGGACGTCCCCGCAGCACCACAATACTTTATCAGAATGGTTTGACACATATTTTGCCTTTAACAAATATTGCGCTCCTCTGCAATTTGTATATTGCACTAGTCCATATTTCGATAAAATTGCAATCAATTTTGCAGCCCTAGTATATAACCAGTTTTTCCAGTTCTCATATGATGCACTTATCCTACAGCAAATTCTCTGGGAACACCCCACCCACTACCAACCCAATAAACAAGCAGCTCTCCTCTCTGTGCTATAGATTTCCTTTCTATGTGTCATTCATTTCCTGGACACTGTTCTTGTCACAACTCGCATCTCTCTTAATCTCATCATCTCCACTCTGTTATCTCCCCACTGTGTCCCGATGAGCGCTTCATTTTTCTCCTGGTTCTCACAGCCTTCAATTAACATTCCTTGTTCTCTGCCAGTGAATGAGAGAAATTCACAAGAGATGTAGAGGGAGAGATGCAGAGGGAGGGAGAGGGGAGAAAAGGGGACAGCTTGTGTCAATGTTTCTCACACACTGGGGGCCATTGTTTTTTAGCCTGGGGGCCCCTGGGTGTTGTTGAGTCATCTGCGCGCTACTAGTAACCAGAGCCCCTTTCCTCAGTTGTCCCTGTCCTGTGAACATCTAGACTGCTATCTCTGTGTATTACATCAAGCAGACCTGCTCACCTGTCCTTATGTAGTGTAGTAGGCAGTGGCTTCATGACCTGTTACCACACAGCTTGATAGAAACAGTCTCAGTAGAGTGTAATGAAGTTACACTGTGATATGCAGCAGCTTCTTTGCAGGGGCATGGATATGCTAAGTGGTTTGTAGGTCTTTGGTGACTTCAAAAAACCCAGGGCTTGATGTAAATCCATTATGTCTGACCTATTTGTTTCTGAGAAAGCCCCCAAGAGCAGGATGCACCATGTAACCTGTTCAGTGAGCAACACAGCCGGTGGCATAACTGTGATTCTGTCAGCATTATTTTTTTCGACTGCACCTCTTTTGAAATTGTGCATACAGTGCACTTACTCACACGTCCATATTTTACCACCAAACTCAATGGAATGCATCTGTATTTTTTCTAATCACTAGCTCATTTTGTAGGTTTAAACTGGATGCGCCATCTTTTAATGCTCCCGCTATCTCTTCCAACTAGCATGTTTCTAAAAATGGCGCACTTGGCTAATCTATCAAGCCTCCAGGACTGCCCCATAAAACCACCAAGGGTGTACAACCCCCTCAGGCAGCAACAGCATCCTGTCATCACTGGCTTTACCCTCGCCTTTCACCACCAAACTGCTTTCTGTGCTTTTCGTTACCAACCCCTCTAACTCTCCCTACAATCCAGCAAATAAAGAGAAGCTTTCCCTTATGTGCTTTTCTGGGACTGTTCACTGCTTCTCTTTTTCTCTCATCTGCCCATCTCACCCCTGTGCTCTGACACAGATTGAAGAAGAAATAGCATGCTGGTAAGAAGTAACATGCAGAAGCAATTTGTCTCCTAGGAAAAGCACAGAGAGGGATACATAGGTGTATATATTTGCATCTACAGTGTACTCCAGATAATAATTTAGTTTTCTCTCTGTACTGTTTTATGTTGCCTCGTTCTCCTCAGTGGCTGCAGTGGTGTGTTTTAAGCCTCAAAGGGCAGCACATCTTTTTTAATATATCTTCCCCACGCCATGGAAAGAGCGACACAGAGAGAACAGTTTTAATTGTGGTTTCAGGGGCCTTTTTCCCATGTGGTGATGTCACTGTGTCAGAGCCGGGCCTCCAGGGAGCCTGTACGCGAAGGTCTCTCCATCGTTCCTGCTCATATTTTTTTCTGTTTCTGTGCTCCCTTCATCTTTGGCATTCATCTTTTCTCATTTAGTTCAAGCTCTGTCTCAGTGCTTCCTCTTCTATGCTGTCTGGTTTCATCCATTTCATCTATCCTTCTCTTATAACATACACAGTATTTCTCCACTGTTTATCACTCTCAGCAAGCCTGAAATCTCATATTGCCATTTCAGGCAACATCTTTACTCATGGTTTCAGGACCAGGTCAGTCTAGTGCATTAAGTTTGTATTAAATATCCTTAAATCTAGTGATGAATCTATTAGTCAATCAACAGTAATTAAATCCCCAACAATTTTGATAATTGAGTAATCATTTTAGCCATTCATCAAGCAAACATTCCAAACCAGAGATGTGATGGTTTGAACTTCTCAAATGTGATCATTTGCTGCTTTTTGTTTTGTTTTAATGTTGTTTTAAATTCACCTTGAGTTCCGGGAAATTCTATTGGGCTTTTTCATTAACTGAATGATTAATCAGTAAATCAAAAAAGTAATCAATAGATTCATTGACAATAATTGTAACCCTTTATCGCAGCCCTACTAATATTAGACCTTTATCCACAAATAATGCAAAGCACTAGCATGCTGACATCTGCTTATTTAAATGTGTATATGCAGGTGTGCGTGTGCTTAAGTCGCTCCAGTAGACATTACTGTATGTGGCAGGGAAACATGGGCATGCGTGCAGACATGCAGCTGTAGATGTCAGATCGTAGTGCATGCATGGTATACCTTCTTGTGTCTCAGGTGTTAATATTCATTCCTGACCTTTTATCTGTCCTGAAGGGTAAAGTTTGGCCAGAAATAAATGTCAAGAAAAGCGGTAATCTGGGAGCAATCCCCACTGGCCTAATTTGCTTGAAATGTAAATGAATAATGATACAAAGTAAGTAGGAGCATAGCCTTTTATTCCAGCATACATTATGTATAGGATGTCCTCTATTCCTGACCTATTTGTTGCCCAAATAGCGCAGGTTGGCGTCATCAAATTGTACCATCAATCGGGGTCGTACCATTGGAGCCAAAGTTAACATCCTTACAGCCAGAAGTTGGTGCACTTTAAATGCTCTTTAAATGATGTGCTGTGGTATTATCTCATCTCATTTGCCATCACATCATGCTTATTTGGTTAATAGCCCTATTTAATTGGTTAGATGGGGAAAATAGATTCATTCAGAAGATTATGAACTAGTCATGTCATCATGGTTTGGATAAATTGCCAGCACTGTCCTTTTGAATAGTTAATTGAAACTTTGCATTATATGTAATGGATAATTGTAGATTAAAACTGTGCCTGTCAGAGAAAAGTAAATCATCCTCACCTCTCAGCAGTTGTTAATTGCCAACCTATAGCAAATCATATCTCTGTAATATTAAGAGAAAAAAATAGATGCTTTATAAGAAGGAACCTTATGGGGTTATTGATGTTGAGAGTCAGCTCCACCAGCTATGAAAAATGGCTCACATTATACAATGAAAGAGATCGCCCTCTTCTACCTTCCTGATAGACACCACTGCAGGGTCAACCAGGGCCCAGAAATAGATTTTCCCCATGAATATTCTTTAATGCATACCGTATATTGACTTTTACATTACTAACATAGATCACACACACACACACACACACACACACACACACACACACACACACACACACACACACACACACACACACACACACACACACACACACACCACATGGCACATCATGCACAGACACATTGGCAGCCAGAGCGTAATGCATGGCCACATGATGCCTACGCCTGATCTTAGAGGCTGGCCCTTTTAGCTGGGAAGAAACAATGATTTCATTATATATGTTGTGTGTGTGAGAGTGTGAGTGTGTGAGTGTGTGAGTCCCTCATCACCCTTTCCCCTCTCTAAATACTAAGTATTTAGTCAGCTGATGTTCACTAAACGGAACTTCACTCTCAAAACGTACAGAATGCATGCCCAAAAATGTAATTTGTAATGTATTTCGCTACGTTATCCAATCTGAGTAACATATTCTAAATACTTGGATTACTTCCACATTGAATTGCATTTTATAAGTGTAGGAATGCGTATGTGCACATGAACATGCGGATAGATTTTTGTATTTGTAGTCCCAAACTGCATAGCCTACTACAAAAATGTAATCACAGTCTTGCTACCACAAGCTAATTTTAGCTAACGTTAGATGGCTAACCTGACAGAATTTGTATCAAACTAATCTCTTTGGAAATAAGTAAATTGGTCAATTTACATGTTTCCTGTTGATTGTACTTTTTAATTTATTCAATCTGAACGATTTCCGAATTCTCTTGCAGCTTCCAGCTAGTTTGACTTGGCATTTTTTTCCATTACCACTACAGTGTGTTACAATTAGTCAGTGTGCAATTGCAAGCCAAGGTTAGAATCACTTGTCTGTTACCTGACCACTGCTACTGTTTCGCTGTCAATTGCATGTAACTTTGTCTCTGTCCTTCTCTAAAAGGAGGAGGAAATGTTCCGACCCAACATGTTCTTCCTTTTGCTCCTGCCTCCCATCATCTTTGAATCTGGATACTCTTTACATAAGGTATGGCAGTGTCTGCATGAATCTGAATTTTCATGGCTCAAGATATAAAATAAGGATTGCCACTTGAATGAATGTGATGCATGTAAAAAATAACATTTATATTTTTTACTATGCCAAATCAATAGTTTATAGTTTAAAAAATTAACAATATCCAAATGTGCAGAGCAAGTTTCATAGTAACATCTTTACAATATGCAGTAAATAAAGACAATGAAAGAACAGGGACCTAAGTCGCTTTTAGGTTTTAAGTGCTATGACATGAAAGCATTATAACATAAGCAGCTCTTATTTCTGTTAGTTATGTTTTTTTCTGTATTGTCACAATTATCATATATGATCATAACTTAGGTTTAAAAGGAATTGAAAAATTCAAAAAGGTGGCTCATAACATTTAATAATTTATTATTCTTATTGTTGTTGTTATTATTATTTATAGATACATGTCTGCTCCATTACTTACAGCAAAATTATGCCTATTTTCTCTGTACCTGTACTGTAGCCTGGCTCCACCCTCCTACGTATTCCCGCTCAATTTTAATTTTCCTTCATGAACTTTTCCCAAACCCCGTCAAGAAAAAGGTTTGATTTTCCAGCTCTCTCCAAGTCAGCCGAGGCAAACATTGGCGATGCTGGTTGCTGATGGCTCTGGGCAGATCCAATAGTTTTAAACTTTAACAAAGTACCCGTGTTTAAGGGAGGTTGCTCTTGTCAATGGAGAGTGGCCAGACTCTCTGTACTCTGTGTAATGAAATGTACGAGAGTCTGGTAGGACCAGGCTACCTGTACTGTGCCCTACTTTTCATTTTAATATATTTGCTACAATGTTACTTCAGATGTCATGCTACCTAACCCCATGAATACTTAAGCAGTGTGTTCATGTATGTTCAGGGTAACTTCTTCCAGAACATTGGCTCCATTACTCTCTTTGCTGTGATCGGCACAACTATCTCTGCCTTCATAGTCGGAGGCGGTATCTATTTCCTTGGGCAGGTGAGGATTGGTGTGGTATCAGTCAATAACTCTATCATTGCCAGGGCTTGTTCAGAAAAGCAGTGTGAACTTGTCTATATGTCACGATTCTTTGACTTTCCTGGAACAGGTTGTTAATACTGAGAGATGAGTAGGCGTCCATTAACTCTGAATTGTTAAGAATATTTATTGCGCTACAAATGTCGACATAACCAGATCTCTGTGTTGCAACTCTTAATAATGTGTGTCTATGTTTTGGTATGTTTTTTTTCCTCAGGCGGATGTCATTTATAAGATGTCTATGACTGATAGGTGAGTATGAGTGTTCCACTCTAACTAGTGTAAAACGCTGTGTTCAAACTGACTTTTAAGGGAAATTAGATATTAGTATATCATAATTATACCATCACCCACTGACACCTTCAATCTGCTTTAAGAACCAAGCCCGCGGAAACGCAATACTTGAACTACTAATAAGTTCCAAACAGTAGGATAATCCAGCTGCCAGAGATGACACACAAGCAGTATGCTACTCCGTGTGTGTGGTTTTGTTTCAGCAGAGTTTGTTATTGTACACATAACTTTGACTGTGTGTCTTGCGTTCAAGCTTTTGCCTATTCATTTCCTTCACTAAGGAAGAGATGTTTCCAGTGCTGTTTGTCTCGGTTTGTGTTTGTTAGCAGGATATCTCGGAAACTGGTCAACAGAATTTATTGACATTTTGGGGAAATTCAGGACATGAACCATAAAACAACTGATTAGATATTGTTATGGAAAGTCCTAAAACAAAGCTATCTGATCCAATTTTCTTTCTTGGATTTCTTGTTCCAACATCTACTATATCTATAACCAAAATGTTGCCCACGTGGATTTTCTGCCATTTTTTATAAACCAAACAACCCGCCACTCCTCCCACTACAGTAATTTAATCCAGATTTTGCTATTTTTGCACTTAACATATGGCATGTGTATTACCCTAGTTTTGGTTTATTAAATTACTTGCACAGGTTACACAACAAAAACAAATGAATTCCTTGAAAGGGTGAAAAAGATTTTTTTTATATATATATATATATATATATATATATATATTGATTTAAAAAAAATATATCTCATCAAGAAAACTGTACATCTAAAATTAAATTTCATTAAAAAATAATTTTAGTTTAATTGTGCTTTCCTAGACTTTTTTTTACCAAATCATTGCGGGTGTGGTCTGTCCGACACCGACTGCAATTACTAAAGTAACAATTTGTCTGCCACCTTAGCAAACACATGCTTCCTTGTTTGTGACACACACCACCATATCCTGTCTGCCTCCTTGTGACCTACTGTACATACACAAATTAGCTATGCTGTGTCTCTCCGTTGCCCATTTGTGTTAGTTTCTTAATTCTCCAATTATGTTAATGGAGTCAAAAGTGACTTTATGTCTACTATATAACAAATTTTCACTCCTTTGCTGTAGCTTTGCCTTTGGCTCACTGATCTCCGCTGTAGACCCTGTAGCTACCATCGCCATCTTTAACGCCCTCAACGTGGACCCGGTCCTCAACATGCTGGTGTTCGGTGAGAGCATCCTTAACGACGCCGTCTCCATTGTCCTCACAAAGTAAGAGTCTCTATCCACTCCCTCAGGGTTAGTTTATCTCCCGCGGGACAATATTGGCACATTTACATTTGCCCATGAAGGATGCTTATACTGATTTTCACCCACCAGACACCCAAAGGACAACGTGTACAAAGTCTGTAGATTTAAAAAAAAAAAAAAAAAAGGCTATACAGCTGCTATCCAAAATGTTGCACACACAGAAACACACACAATCATGCTTACATGCACACATTGACTGACGTCTCTAATGGATGTCGTTTCGTGGAAGAAGTCATCTGTGACACATAGATATACAGGACTTTCTATATATGCTGTTCTAAAAATTAGACAAACCTACCGCCACACACGCACGCACGTACACACACACACACACACACACACACACACACACACACACACACACACACACACAACTCAGTAAAAACACAAAGACCAGTTTAAAGAGCAACACACCGTTTTCTGTAATTCCATTGTAAAACGCAGTTGGGGTGTAGTCCGATGTCTTCCAACCATTGAATCCAACCTGTTTTTTGTTTTTTTTTGTTTTTTTATCGCCAGTTCACGCAGCCTTTTCAAGGTGGGGCGGTTGTGCCTTTTATTCTGCCCCGCCATTTGTATGACAGGTACAGCGAAGGAGGTATAGTCACAGAGCTGAACTCACGTCTATGTGGAAGGGACAGCCGGCATGGCAGGACAACACGCAGTAGTGATGCGCGAGTCAACTCACAGGCGGGTCAAAAAGTGAGAAAGTAGCATTCTGAGCAGCTGAAGTTATTAATAACTTACATAAACATTGCATGCAATAGTTCTCCCCCCCCCACACACACTCAAATTCTAAGAGAGAGTATCACTTTCTTAGAATCGTTATGAGCATTGTCCTGTATCAACAAACAGGACATGCCAACAAACAAATTCTTGACAGACAAGTTTGATGGAAACATTTGGCAGAATTCCATTGTTTGTCTGCATTAAGGTCATCCTGTCTGCAGGAACCTCTATATATGGGCCCCCCCGCTCTACCAACTGAGCTATCCAGGGGTCCCTGTCTGCAGTATTTTGTACTCAATGCTGCCTTATCTCTCCTACTCACAACCAGCTAAACGTGGAAAGTGATCTCAAGTGTCTGCATGCCCCGCTAGAGTAAATGAATGCATAAATAATGGATAGGCTAAACAGGCCTGGCAGCTTGCTTGTTGTTAGCACCTCTCAGACTGGCCTTCTTAGAAAGCTACTTACTACAGTTTGGCCCAGTCATTTATTACACCCACACAGCTAATGCCTTTGCTTGGGAGGTTGTTAATAAGCATTACATCTGATTATTAATTGCACTGTGTTGCCTGGCTGTTTGTCTGGACAACTGTTATAAAAAGGATTTAAATTATGCAATTAAACAGATTGTGGTACAGTGTTTCCCACAGATTAGAAAGCAATTTGTGGGGGGAGGGCATGACCTTATGATTTACCTTATAATTATTGCTTAGGTAGCCTATCTTTGAATTAAAAAAGTAAATTCTACAAAGGCAGGTTAAAAGATCACTAAAGAATTCTCAAAGAAGGCTGGCTTGCCCAGGGCCAGGCTTGCTCAGCTGCGTCGTTATCCTGTTGCATCCCACTGTCTCTCCTACCTACACCGGCCCCCTTCTCCCCTTTCTACCTGCCTACGCACACGGGGAGGGGAGGGGCTGCTCCTCACAAAACAGATTTTAGAGAGAGGTGACTGTTTTGGCGGCCTCGGGAGAGAAATACCTTGCGTGCTCACTGGACAATACTGACGACTTTTAAACAGAAAGTCGCTGTCTTTTCCACAGAAAGTTGCTAGATTTGTTGTTTGTGAAAAAAAGTTGCGATGGGGGTTTGAAAAGTCGATACACTTACATTGGTGTATGAATGTGTTTTTTAAATGGGTGAATGAAAGGCAAGTTGTAAAGCGCTTTGTCCTGTAAGGTAGACATGCATTACATACTGTAAATGCAGTCTATTCATAAAACCCACAGAATGCAATTTATTTGGGATGCACACATGATGACAAATTCTTTTCCTTCTCACTAAGTTTAAGTCTAAAGAACAAATCATGTGAGAGAATTTGGTAGCTTGTTGGTTTTTTGCATCGGGTATCAATGTGTCTAAGTGTGCCAAAACTCACAGTACTCTTTTAAGATTGACATTCAAAAACAAATTATTGTTGCCAATTGTCACAATTAATTCCTGTTAAGTCACTGGGGTAATACAATACAGCTGACTATGGCAGGATTACAACTCTGCACGCACTCTGATATTGTGACTTTGTCGGATTCAATGGTGGAGTTTTTCTGCCATCTAGGGTCAGATAGAGGTATTACAACACAGGATGTGTAAATGTAAAATTGTTGCTTATTTTGTCTTTCAGCACGGCGGAGGGCTTTTCCCGCTCCGACAACTCCATGGTAACAGGCTGGGAGACGTTTTGGCAAGCTATGGGTTATTTCCTAAAAATGTTTTTTGGTTCTGCTGCTCTGGGAACCCTCACTGGACTCATCTCAGCTCTTGTATCCAGACTCTGTGTCTGTGTGTGTCTGTGTGTCTGTGTGTCTGTGTCTGTGTGTGTGTGTGTGTGTGTGTGTG
>NC_045739.1:7186560-7207865 GCF_008692095.1 Etheostoma spectabile
TGTGTGTGTGTGTGTGTGTGTGTGTGTGTGTGTGTGTGTGTGTGTGTGTGCGCGCACGAGCAAGCTTTAAACTCCTGTTTGTTTGTAAAGTCATTTTATTTAAATTCCCTAACTCACTGATTAGTTTTTAAAACACTTTGATCTGAGGAAGACTCCTTCACTGGAGTTTGGCATGATGATCATCTTTGCGTACCTGCCCTATGGCCTGTCAGAAGGCATCAAACTGTCTGGTAGGTACACACACAGGCACATACTTATTGATGCATGCCAAAGAAGATTTACTTCTTTTTAATGCCATTCTTTCTCTTCACCTACAGGAATAATGTCCATCCTGTTTGCGGGAATTGTGATGTCGCACTACACCCATCACAACTTGTCTCCTGTCACCCAGATCCTCATGCAGCAGACACTGCGCACAATGGCCTTCATGTGTGGTCAGTGAAACCTATATTTTTTTTCCTTTTTTGTTTTTTACTTAACAACCAATTCTCACTATTTATTTATTTTTTCCTCTCCAGAGACATGTGTGTTTGCCTTCCTTGGTCTCTCCATCTTCAGCTTCCCTCATAAGTTTGAATTATCTTTCGTCATCTGGTGCATAGTAAGGGCTCTTTTTTTTTTTTTTTAATGTTATCTGAATGTTGATTTAACTCATGGTGATCGTTCCCATATTTTCCCCATGATTGTCAGTGTGACCACTGTTGTTCTCTCCATAGGTCCTGGTTCTTCTCGGCCGAGCAGTAAACATCTTCCCTCTGACATTCCTGCTAAACTTTTTCAGGGACCACAAGATCACACCCAAGATGATGTTCATCATGTGGTTTAGTGGTGAGATGATACGGTGAACCCTTGGCCCCTATTTTAACAATCTAAGTGCACGGCGTGAAGTGCTTGAAGTGAAAGCGCCAGTAACCATAATAACATGTTATATAAAATATATAGATATTCACAACAATACTAGTTTACATTGTAATATTTTTATTTTTAATCTTTTGCATGTTTGTGTGCTGCTCCTTGTGTGTGTAACTAGCATAGTGTGCGTGCACATTTTACTAAAGCGGTGTTAAAATAACTATGAAATGCAGCGCTATTGACTTTAGACCAGGTTTTTGTTGTTCAACGCGTAGTCACTTTCCGCTGCCTCAAGATACCAATACGTCAAGAATGCACCTGAACACACCTCCCTGTAAGCCCAGGATGCACATGGGCACAGAGATGGGCGCAGGTGCATTTGCTATTTAAACATTGTGGGTGCTGGACAGGAAATTGACAACTGGGTCAGCTTTTAACTAGCAAAGACACTTGCGTCGGGCTTTGCGCCGCGCTGCACGGGTGCAGGATAGGGCCCTAAGTCTGATGTGTCACAAGAATGACTGGCAGTCAGCTCTTTGCTAGTGTCCAAGCCTTGATCATTGTCCTAACATAATGTGCATGTCTTTAAGTAAAAAAGAAAGTAGTAACAAATAGACCTAGTCAATAAGTCGATCGGTAGGAAATTAAAACCGTTTTGATAATTGATTGTTTGTTTTTTTGCTTCTCAAATGTGAAAATGTGCTGCTTTTCTATGTTATACTGTATGGTAGTAAACTGACTTGTCTACATTTTGGGAAATTGGTTCAATGAGCATTTTCACTATTTTCTGACATTTTATGGACAATAAGATCAATCAACAGAAATAAAAACAGATTCATCCATAATGAAATTAATTGCTATTTGCATATATAAAAAAAAAGCAATTAAAACATATCAAGTATACTAGTTTCCGAATGTAAGTTTACATTATATAATTTAATTAAGTGTACATTTTAATAATATTTACAATGTTTCTGCGGATAAACAATTTCAAGTACGTGTGTTCTCCTTTAGCCATTTCATAATCTTATTTCTTCGTCTTCTTCTTTGTCTGGTAGGTTTGCGAGGTGCTATCCCCTACGCGTTGAGCCTTCATCTGGGCCTGGAGCCCATTGAGAAACGTCAGCTAATTGGTACCACTACCATCATCATCGTTCTCTTTACCATCCTCCTCATGGGGGGCGGAACCATGCCACTCATTCGCATAATGGACATCGAGGAAAGCCAGTCCAGGCGTAAGAGCAAGAAAGACATCAATCTCAGCAAGACAGAGAAAATGGTAATGGATGAAGCACTTTGATTCCACTTCGATCTGTAGACACTGGCTGAGGCTGCATTGGTAATGGCTGCGCCATCGTCTGCCTTCAGATCCTTACTGTTCTCTTTAGAGCGAAAATCATCAAAGGGTTGCTTGTGGTTTGTGTGAAAGACACTGACTCAGCGGGGAGCAAACCATCACATCATCATCACAGAGATGAAAACTCAGTAACAGCAAAACTTAGAAAAATACAAATAAACCCTAACTGACATTAATACATTTCCCAGATATACCATAATATACAAGCTATTATGTGACTTTGTTAGCTCAAACTCTAGATAATAGGTCATTCTTTTGAAGTACGTCCTACCATTGAAGTCACTGACGGCATGTGGTGGTGTGTTTGCATGACTTTTGTATTCAGCATGTGAAGTCTTCCAGAGCTTAGCAGTAGGGCTGCACGATATGAGGAAAAACACCCAGTACTATTAATTCAGAATGGTTTGACATACATTTTGCCTTTAGCAAATACCCCCCCCCCCTGCACTGACCTGCCTCATTTGTTGGTCCCTCTCATTTCAGTTCATTATATCAATTCATCTGTTCTCTCTGCTCCTCCTTTCTCTCCAGGGTAATACTATTGAGTCAGAGCACCTATCAGAACTAACGGAGGAGGAGTACGAGGCTCATATCTACCAGAGACAAGATCTGAAGGGCTTTTTGTGGCTTGATGCTAAATACCTTAACCCTTTCTTCACTCGCAGGCTCACCCAAGAGGTAAGTAAGGGAGACACAAATTCTCTAAGTCACCTGGGCCTTAGTTACAACCCCTAAACATATACTGAACCAAATTTTAAAGGCAACACTTTTGTTTTTGCTCCCCTTTTTCATTATCTGAACTCAAAGATCTAAGACTTTTCCTACATACCCAAAACAATTATTTCTGTCATATATTCTTCACAAGTCTGTCTAAATCTGTGTTAGTGAGCAATTCTCCTTTGCCAAGAAAATCCATCCGAAAACCAGTCAGGATGATCTGGGGTTAGGGTTCATCCGTGAAGAGAACACCTCCTCCAAGGTGCCATACGCCATCAAATGTGATCTTTTGCCGACTCAAGTCAAGAGAGAGAGAAGCCTTTTTATTGTGGCAAGACTAGACAGATTGTGCACATTTTGTTAATATTTGAGAGAAATAATCCTTTTGTGTACATAGAAAAAGTCCTATCATCATCATCTAAGCTCATGAAAAATAGAATAGTTTATAATTTTGGTCAGTGTGTTTTTATTGTTTTCTGAACATACTGGTTTGCGTTCTGACCTTGTGTTGTAAACAGTAAATACTGCTGTAAATACCAATTTGGTGAAGCTTGTAATTGTTATTGTTGAGACGGTCAGAGGTGGGGATTTGGTCCTTATTTGTGAAGCCATACAGGGATACTTAAGTATTTATTTCCCCGTTTCAGGCACTCAAGGACTAAATGACTGCACTGAGGTTTTGCACAGGCTATATAAATAAGAAGCAGCTTTGGTGTACCTTGCACGTTTGGGCTCACGCAATAAGTTTTAAAGGCTTTTCCTTTTTAAATAGCACAAAAATTGGGAACAGGGAATGTTATTCTCTGAATTATCCGCTGCAGCTAATTTATCACTGCTGACTGACCACTGCGGCAGAGGACAATGCAACTGAGATGAAACGTCTTTGGAAAAAGCAGGGGTCATCCTGTCGCCTGAAGCCTTTTCCAGCTCACTGTGGCTGTCTCTACTATTCCTCCTTATTAATATTAAAAAAAAGATTGGCTGACCCAGGGTTTCCATGGCGTCTTAAAAAGTCTCAAATTTAAAAATCTAAATTTTTTAGGCTTAAAAAATTTAAAATTGGTATTGTGTTCTAGATCTTAAATAATTTGCATATGTCCATGTTTTGCCACCTCTAAAGCTCATTAAAATGCTTTTTCTTGTGATTTTTATAGTTTTTTTCTTTCAATAGTCCAAATATAATTTGCTGTTTATGTACAGATTATTATTACTCTGTCGCTTTTTATTCAATTTGAATACATTTATTTACTTGGCAAGTACTTTTGTGACTCTGCATTTCGTTGTACTTTAATGTTGTGATATAGGTCTTAAATTTAATTTATAAATTTCTTAAAAAGTCTTGTAGAAACCCTGCTGACGTAAAAGCACAGACTAAGTCCATATCTGATAAATTAGACCTGTTTTTATTCTTCAGAATAGCACTGCTAATGAAGCTCTGCTTACTTGGTGACACATTGCATTTCCTATAATTTATTCACAATAAAAGCATAATATTTATAATAATAATTTCCTGTAGGCTAAGAAAATATCCCCCATAGTCGTTTTGCAACTTTAAGACATATATGGCAGTCAGCTCTGTTTATTTCCTATTGCTGCCTTAAAATGTCCATGTCATGAAAAAAATCACTTTTTCTGGGATTTAGGGTGTTATTTGGTGTCTCTGGTGCTTGCACACGCATACAAACTTGGAAAAAAACTATCCATGCTGTTTTGAGTGAGATTCAGGTTTCTGAATGTCCTCTGCCTCCAGTCTCTGTGTGAGCTGTTCAAAATCTGCACGGCTTTCTACGTCACTAGCCGAGACGAGGTGGCTAACCGTAGCACATGCTAGCGCTAGCATGCTAGCTCGTTCTCAATGGCAAAACAATGCTACAACACACACTAGTTCACCACAATCTACAAAAGAACTACTTACATTTCCCTGTTCTGCAGGTATATTACAAGTGCACAACTGCCTTGTACTGACCAAAGTTGGAGAAAGAGTTATCTAGCAGATGTGATCTTACCTAACTACTGCTAGGTAAGATCACATCACCATGGAAATTTATTCTGGTACAACCTCAAAATTATGAACCTGAAAATGAGCATAATATGGGCAGTTTAATGTGGATTGCCAAACCTCAATGGTACACAATGTATTCCTTTGGTAATTAGTTAAATATCACTTCCTTGTGTAGCAGCCCTTGTCATTATGATTTACAGTCCTTTCCTCCCAAATTGCTGGTGCGCAAGTCATACATTATAAAATAAACGGCATGGGGAAAAATGTCAAACTCAGCCAAAAATACACCAACAACATATTTTATGTTAAATCAGCATCTGTCAGAGAAAGCTTCATCAAATTGAATTTTGCTGCTGACCAGGGCTACTTTTTTAATGTTATTTTTGTCTTCACCTTGACCAGTTCATAGTCAGTGTTTCTGTATGTTTATTGATTCTTGCATGGGAGCTGATGTGCCGACTTGTGTGTGTACCGTGTGTCTCACAGGACTTGTTACATGGCCGAATCCAAATGAAGACCCTGACCAACAAGTGGTACGAAGAAGTTCGCCAGGGACCCTCAGGCTCAGAGGATGACGATGATGAAGCAGAACTTCTGTGAACTGAACACACGCTTTGTATGTAAGCCTACTTTTCAGTGTCAGTCACATGCACTTCTTGTTTGTTCACCTGCCACCAACTTTATGTGACAGAGAAGTCTCAGTCAGTGCCCACAGAGCATTTTTAGTACACAAAGTGGGCTGTCATGTGTCAAATCACAGTGGAGTGCCAGTAAAAACAAATTACAAAAATTCTAACACTAAATTAAACAGAAAAGAAAAATAATCTGTGAAATGATATTTCTCATAGAATGTCATATTGTTACTTGCTAGAGAAAGTTTTTTTATTTTAATCCTGCAAAACTTTTGGGTGTATTGTTTTCTTTCATGAAGGTCTGGGTCTGAAGGGAAGACGGCAATGTGACAGCTATGTGATGCAATACTCAAGCTAGGGCTGGGCGATAGGGACAAAAAATCAAATATCACAAAGTGTTTGACCAAATACCTTGATATTGATACCACAACATTATTGTAGTGTTGACTATTGGTGTTTCTACAAAATATTTACACAATGAGATTTTTGATAAATAATCAACAGTAATGTGCATGTAATGACTAAGTGGGTAAATGCAAATAATAGTTACAACAGTCTGGTAAGTTCAGAAAATGACATTACTGTAATGCAGCATTTAAAACCAAGAAAAGACACTTATGAAACACTTATTCCATATTACGGTATCCAAAATCTAAAACGATATCTAGTCTCATATCACAATATTGATATAATATCAATATATTGCCCAGCTCTAACTCCAGCACTTTTTAAATTTTTCTCTTCACTTTTGTATTTGTTTGTCTTCGTGTGGCACTAAGGTTTACTTTGGGTCAGGGGAAGGATGAAACATAATGTCGCTACAAGCTACATTTTTAAAGTGGGATTTTTAATAAGCCCCAGGTTTCTGCTTTGAATAGCTTCCTGTTGAACTAGATTTAATTCTCTCTGGGTCTTCACATTTGTTTGAATGAATGATTCTGACTGTTGACTCATATATTCATAGATAGGTAATGAAGAGAAAGTACCAGAAGTGATGCAAGAGCTACCACTACACCTTACAGCAAAGAAGTAAACAAAGAGAATTGCAGGAGAGAGTTGAAGCTAATGAAATGCCTTACGTAAAACTAATAACTTTCAAAACTTAAAACATCTAGCTTACAGGAGGACAATTACGTTCCAGGAATTTGGAAATGGCCTTTATTCCAATTATGGTTCGTTTGGTTTCACTAAATCTTAATGTAAGTAAAGTAAAACTTTTGTGATTTTTCACTTTGAGTTTCTTATGAAGATGGGCACCAATGAATGTGTGGTTAAATTGAAATAATGTCTTGTGAATGTAATCTATTTTGTTTTATTTATTTATGAAATGTTTGTGGGATCAAGGGTTTTATACAAGCTCTATGAGCTGCTGAATTATAGAAAACAAATCTATAATAAAAAATATTGACATTTTATGTTGTACAGATTGCTAATTTAATGAGGGAGAGCTCTATCTCTTAAAGAGTTAGTCTTTTTACTGCATTTTACAAATACCTTGTGGAATGTTTTTGAACCATTCCTATTTGTTGAGGTATCTTAAGTAGACAGAAGTATTGACAGTATTTATGATCTGTGTCCTGCAGTCTTAAAAATGCAATTTCAACATGAGAGAACTTTAAGTGGAACTGTAATAAATTTTCTGCTAAATAAACCATAGGTAATTTAGGGAGTATTGAAATACTGAATAACAAATAGGAAGTGAACATCACCTGAACAAGTCAACTCTTCACATGCATAGGTAAATATATCAGTCTTACCTACTAAAATTGGATCTAGTTCCTAAAATCACAAAAGTGACTATATGGAACTTTAAAATGTTTCTGAAACTGTAATTTTTCATCTCATGACCATAAAGGACCTATAACAGTAATAGAAACTAACAGTAAAAACAATGCTTTTTCATTCTATTTTTTATTAATGCCACTGCCTGGGTCCGATTTTTCTTGCAAAGTCACAAAACGATTTACGGCTGGTAGACGGCGCTACAGAGAACACATTCTGAAGGGTCACAGATTTTGACAGAACACAGGAGAAGCCTGTGTTAGTGAGTATGCAGGAAAAAAGGTAGCAGGAGATTTCTTTATGTGGGCCTAATTGGATTTTAACTTTATTTTAGAAGTAATCTGCTGTAGTTATGACTGATCCTGGGGCAAGACCATCACAGAAGAGAAAGAAACAAACAACTAAAAGCTGAAAGTGAAAGACAACATGCAAAACCCAAGTTACACTAAGTCTGGATTTCAACAGATAGAGACAATTATGGGATTGTAATTAATTCAAAAGTGACCCCAAATTGGCCCTTAGGTATGTAATATAGCATGGCTGAATTTGAATGCACACAGAGGCCAGTACGTCAAGTATTTTTTAGTTTTTGAAAGTATTTGGTGCAAAGTGCTTTTTTGTAATATACATTTACAACCTGCAGGGGGGGGCCTAAATCCACAGCATCGATCCATGAAAGATTAAAGGTAGAGTAAGTGATGGTTATCCAGTCAATGTTTGTGCAGCATTGCTTACTGCAGCTTTAATAACTCCTCACAACAGTGGATGGCAGTGCTACACTATTTACTTTTTATTACCCAGGTATACTCAATAAGCCCGTCCACTGTGCATTATATATAATTCTACTGGTTGACATGAATGTAATAGTAGGGGAAAGGTATAAATCACAATTTCCAGCTATTTTCTGCATATGCAATTATAATATGTACAAAATGCTTAGATTACAGAGCTCAACCTACTCTATATAGTGAACTGATACAGCCACAGAGCATTTATTGCTCAGCCTTCATTTACTCCCATCTGTATATAGTAATAAATACTATTATGTATTGTTTTTTGCTGACTGGTGACTCCATGAAACAATATGCATAGCTACACATTGACCAATTTTCTGATAGTGTAGTTCTGCAGTTTCTAATAAGATAGACCGCTAGTAATACACATTCAAAACAGATATTTCATCTTCAATAATTTTGTTTTCTGCCAGCAAGTGTAAAGCAGGCTAATTTCGTTTGCTCTCATTTATTGCATGTTAATACTCTACTTCAAAGACTCACAGTTTAGGTCTGTCTTTCTTTCTCTTGTTTAAACAGATAAAACAGCAGTATATATGTCATGTTTCATAAGCTCTTGTTATTCTTCCGGTCCCTAAATCCTAAACTGTGATCTATTCACTATCACCTGTTCCAAATTTCTGAAAAAAAAGAGTGGAACAAGTATCATAACTCAAGATATCATTGGTTGATTTACAATGTTCTTTTAGATTTGATGAAAGCTCAATAAGCACACAGTGAGTAAATCCCACCAGATTGCCCACCAAATAGCAAATGAAGATGTGTTGGTTGAATAAATGATATTGTAATTACCATCTTACACAGGTGATTCATTCATATCTCACACAGGCATGCTTGGAGCTTCTGAGTATGTGCGTACACGTGTGATGGATTTTAAAGTTAACATAAGGCATGTGGAGCACAGCAGGGTATTGCATTACCATGCCTTGTGTCAGAGAAAAGTAGCTCATCTGCGAAATCAGATGCTATTCATCAGTTGAAATGAACACCTATTGAATCTTTGTCCTCCATTGCACATTCTTCTTCATCCCTAAAGGGGATGATTTATTTGACATAGTCTTTATTGTCATACATTAATTAACTGCAGTGGTTTTGCACCTGTACCCTATGAGATCTTTCTATCTCTGAGAAATAGTGCGTAGTACAGTAGTTGCGCACATCCATATACCGTTGAATGAGGTATTGGGCCAAAAGAAGACAGCAATGAAAACAAAGAGAGGTCAGCACACTGCAGCATGTAGACTGAGGAAAGGGTGTCCTGCTGAAACATCTAGCAGACAACTACAACACATTACCGGTACTTCAAGCACAGCTACAGCAAGCACACGGACTCACAGTGTGGCTTGTTGACCTGCAAACATTTAATCAAAAAGGAAACTTTATAAGTGTTTTTTACTGTTTTCCACAGTTTGACTTTTGTCACCTGAATGGTCACTGGAGGAGTAAACAGAAAAGCAGAAATAGTCAGTCCATTCCAGTTCTCACTCCTTCTACACTCAATTGCTCACCTCCTAATATAACTTCTCTATTCTTTGCTGTCTATCATTGTTTTACTTGCTCATCCCAAAGGCTGTTTATCAGGTATGGATTCCTTGAATCACTCCATTCATTTTCTAATGAATTCTCTGTCTCAATAAGTGAGAATGTCAGAGTTTAGCGATTGAGAAAACTGCTAAATTAATTGAACCTCGGTTAAAGCAGAGCAGATATTTCAAATTCAGTCGGTTGGTGATAGAAAATTTGAGTCGCCTGCACACTTTCCATGTTCTAACAATGGTTGTGCGTGCGTGCGTGCGTGCTTAACATATGGAATTAGCACAACGCAAGACCAGAACTTGTACCGTAATTATTAAACATCAAGGTTGTAACATCTATTTATTCATAACTAATCTCTGAACTGATCAAAGACTAACTGAATGATCTTGGGGAGATTAATACTACTATTAGTACTTTAACATTAAATTAGTATATGGTCAAATGAAAATGAGAAACATAAAGGTAGAAATGATTATATGCACACTGATTGGTCATGCTTGAGCAAGCCCTACGCTGAATTCACCATGTCCACAGCCAGATGCAGGCGGTTACATATCTAGCAGGCAGAGAACACTGGGGATGTGAAAGACTTTCTCTGACTTAAGTCCAATAGGTTGCCATGGGAACTGACTTTCTCTTGTAGCATGGGAGGATTTCAATGTTTTCTTAGGGGAGTAGTTTGAAACTTTTAGTTTCTGATGGTAACCTGAAACTGTCTGAAAGTTGCTGTCACTGTAATCCATTAAAAAAATACAATATAAAGCTCATTATAGTAAAGGAGCTATCCACCTGGTGTCCTTTGATTTTTAAGTCAACTTGAAAGTGGGGAAAAAGGGTTGCACACTTTGGCTCCCTATGCATTTCTTTTATTTAAACAACGTGTCGGCCTTAAGGCCAAATGTTGATCTTGAAGAAAGCCTGAGGGCCCAAACTAAAGAATCTGGTAAGTGCTGCACTATGAATACATTTCAATATTATTACAGTTTTACTATCCCAGAGAATATCACCCTTTGGGCATTTTGTTAATATTGTAAAAAAAAATAATAATAATTTTAAAATTAAACGGTGTAAGTCATTATCTGGAATAGGAATTCTATAGCTCTTGCTTTTTATGTGTGTCCTCAATATTGATAAAGCTAAATGGCTATACATGCTGTGCAAACCCAACCAACATCGTTTAGGTGGCAGACACCAATCTATGAGGAGACTGCTGAGTAATATTACAATTGCCCTGGGCTTAAAGGTGACACATTGTGATGTGTGTTTGTTCAGTCAGTTACTTTTCCAATACATCATACAGGCTATGTGTTGCTGTAAGCATGTTTGCACATGTGTTTGTGTTTACACAGTGTACATTGAAGAGAGAGAACATGGATTGTATGTGAGCAGGTTGAATTGGCTGCTCACTAGAAAGTGGCATAAAGTCAATGGTGGCAATGACAGCCATCAATAAGACATGCTACAGGCTGATGGTTAACGTTTTGGTGGAAATTAAGAGGCTTATTCAGCAGGGCTTGACATTAAGGCCGCTTGCCTGGGACAAGTGGATTTTTTTGTAGGGCAAGTGGAAGAGAAATTTGCTTGCCCTACTGGACGAGTTAAAACTCAAACAAAATTAAATGCCATCTTCTTTCACATTATGTGCCACTTATTACATCTATTTTACAGATTTGAAACCACAAATAAATTTTTTCACCACAATCCGGGGCAGCAGATGGCTAACGTTAGACCCAGCAGCAGTGGGTCAACGGACCGCTAACGTTAGACCCAGCAGCAGTGGGTCAGCGGACCGCTAACGTTAGAACCAGCAGCAGTGGGTCAGCGGACCGCTAACGTTAGAACCAGCAGCAGTGGGTAAACGGACCGCTAACGTTAGAACCATCCCGCTGTTCAGTTCATTCTCTGTAAGCAATGCAGCATAAAAGCACGTTGGAACCAGCCAGCCAGCCGGCCGTAATTAGTTGGTTAACGTTAGCTTGCTAATTCTGCCTTAACGTTACCCTCTTTGCCACACTTTGCCGGCTAGAAAGTGAAATTGTTGAAGAAAAAAAAGTTTTAGTGCCACTAACATTTAGTAGCAAAATGTATTATGTCCACAAAATTATTTTAGATTCACTGTAGCATAAGTTCAAGTCACACACACCGGCTTGCAAATTATAACTTTGTCAACTGAATTGTATTAATGTCGATGGTGTTTTGATGTTTTTAACGGTTTGTTCTGCATTAAAAGTTATTGTCAAGCCCCGCTTATGGTGGCTAACAGCACTGACAGTTCATTGGACATCCATCCGTATGGAACATCAATAGATGTGTAGGCCACTGAATTGAAACACAAATATCTTTGACTCTTCACCCTAAATCACTTAAACTATCCATAACCTCTGTTGGGACGGGAAATCATTTTGAGGCCCGATCATTGGAGATATTATGGGCTGTATTTTCTCGATGGTGCAATGTGTTGTTGTACCATTGAGAAAATACAGCCCAAATACAGACCAGTCTGCAGAAAGGCTAGTGGTTTTGTGAAGCTGTACACAATGGTTCTTTGGCTAAACGCTAACATGAGCATCCCAACATGCTCAGAATGAGAATGCTAACATGGCAATGCAAAGCAGGTATAATGTTTGCAGGTCCACTAGCTTAGTGTGTCAGCATGTAACAAATAAAGTCCTCTATTATTTCCTGACTCTTAAGTCAGTATGCAGTATGCTAATTGTGATGCATGGAAAAGAAAAAAATAGCGTGAAATGTGTGGCTTCCAGTGTTCCAGGTCTGTTTTTAACAGACTTTACTAGCCTTGTCAACCAGAAAATGTTTACCAAACCATGACGGGCTCATCAACAAATTGTAATTAGAGAGTAGGTAGTGCATCTTCGTCCACAGTAAATGTCCTACAATGAATATGTTAAGCATGTTCTGGTTAAGAAACATAACTGATACAAACCTTTCTTGTCAGCAGTAAGAGGTGGTAAGTAAGTATTGAGAGGGTGGCTAAAATCAACAATACGGGCAGACCGAAAACCTCAGTTTTCTATTTTGAAATCCAGTTACAAGATAATCTCCAGCCTACAGGGGCAAATCCATAATGTCACCATCTGTTAGCATAGGGCACAACATGTATTCTAACAGATTTATTAGGTAGCAATTTTATCCTTGGTTGTCATGCACACTGTAGTCGTTTATAAGGCTGTTTGCTATAAGCTGCAAAGCCAACATGGTGGCACATGAATAAAGCAGCCCAATTTGAGCAACTCCCTGTGTGTGGTTGAGCACAGACTTGTAATCATGCATACAAATACATTTAGAAAACATGTTACATTTTCATTACCCCTGACACCACAATGCTGGGGATTGCATGTTGACCTTCACTTCCAGAGCCTGTAAGCAGGATGTGTGTGTAAATAGGTAGCATTATCGGAATGGAAATAAATTATGAGGGATGTGTGTATTTAAAATAGTCATCAACAACGTTGCATCATCAACAAATTGCCCTTATCTTACACGATGACAGAGTGCTATGATGTGTATAACAGCAGAGCTATTTGAGTCAGTAGGATGCAGAGGTGGTGAAGAGTGGAATATATAGAGTGACAGAATGAAGAATAACGAGAAAAACGAATTAGACTGAAAGAGAGGAACAGAGTGTGAGGGAGATTTGTTCTGCCACCTCTGCAGCTATGTATTTTTTTATAAGTGAATAATTAAGTTAGGAGTTACAAACCATATGTTGTTTAAGTTTTAACAATGCATTGTATTTTAAAATAAGTCGTTTAAAGGCTAAGTTGTTACAGGGTATGGTTATGGTAAGCCTTATTGTACCTTGGCATAGTTTAGTTGCATTTACCTTTATTGATTTAATGCACTGCCTGGTAAGCATGCAACCAAATCAAACACACTCAAGACGGTGTGTGATCAGAAGGTGCATGTACACTGTCTCTGGCTAAGATGCTAAATTCTAAAATACTCATGTTGGATCGTCCAGATGACTTCTGCTATTACCAAAGGGGTAAGCCTCTCCTCTCTAAGCGTAGCTCTCATGGCGCCATTTTAATGCTACGAAGCATCACCTGCAGTTAGCAAAACATGACTGCCATTCATTTTGGCGCCACTTTGACAGTGAATAACTTTACATCTGAAGCATTTAAAAGACTCTATTTGTGCATTGTTTATTTGTAAAGAAACACAACAATGTATAAAAGGCTCCATTATCTTGTACTTTATGTTATGGCTCCGTAGCAAACGCTTTTGTAAAAATAGGTTGGTGATTGTGTCATAACCACGCAACTTGCTGTCGCATAGTCGACAAATCACCGTATTGCCAGGAGAAGCTCCCAGACAGTTTCAACTTACATCAGGTATTTAGATATAATTACTAACGTGTTACATGTTAGTTAGCAGTAATAAGCCTATGTCTATGTTTTTGCCCAACATATACCTACGCTCTCCGTATCTGCTTATTGGGAATGATTGAGATTTCTCTTGGCACTGCTCCCAGAAGACTTTCAGGCACATAGCCCGCGTCACAACTACGTTGTCATGCTCAGTTGGAGGCTGCACAGTAACACCTAGCCATCACCGGAAAAGTGTTTCCATTTTCCTTCACTGGTCACCGTCCAGAAAAACGGGATCTGTTGGCCCATTTTTTTTAACTCTCTATGGGTACTGAGGAACTTTTATCTTTGGTGGAGTGTGTGAGGACTTTCTGCTGTTTTTGACGGTTAGTCTCTGTCTGACTGTAGCCCCATTCAGCAGAATGAATGAGGTGTTCTTTGCCAGGCAGTACTGAGACATTTAAGCTCAATCATATGAAATTACTGAATATCTGTACATGTGGGAAGTCATATTTAACCACTATTCTTCAGGCACCAGCCAGTGGGTCAGTTAAGACAAATCAACAGATTTTAGTTGGCCATTATAAGCTGAAATTAAACAATGTAAAATGATTGCAAGACAAGTTCATTTTTTCTGAACCAACTGGATTGATTCTATCAAAGCTAATTATTGCTCATTGAAACTTGCCCACTCTTTTCGGGACAGCTAGCTGCATCAGGGTTATAACTTTTTTGAGCAAGTAACTGAATATAAAATTGTAATGCTGACGACACTTACCCATTTTAATAAATTAAACTGAGAATGTACAGCAAACAGCATGGATATTACCACTCCAATAGTCACACTCTCCAGTTCTGAGATTGCTTTTCTTCATCTGCGCTCCAAAAAGGTCTCAGGACTAAATATGTATTCTGTCTAACTTTCTGCTCAAGGTCATCTTCATCATTTCAGCATATCATTCGAATGATATGCACAACGGTATTTGAATTGTTATGATCTCCCTTCAAAGCAGCACAACAGCTTTTCTTGGAGACCCCACTGCATGCTCTTTTGCCAGAGGTGTCAAAAGTATTCACAGTCAATACTCAGGTAAAAGTATTGATACTAGAATTTAAAAAGACTTTTGTAGAAGTTCAATGTCAACTCAAGCTTTTTCCTCAAGTGAAAGTACTGGTTTCTAAACTACTTAAAGTATAAAAGTAAAAGTAATAGGGGCAAAAAATGCTCTGCCAATGACTATAATGTTACATTAAAATGTTAATGTTTGAAATTTGGGATGTACCTGTTTCAGCCACATTTATGCCCATTGAAAATGAACGCATTTTAGTAGAATGCAAATACATTAAAGAACCGTATGTGTGTGCATTTGAGCATTAACATGTGTTTCATGGAGCAGAAGCTATGATGACAAAAAAGTCAAACTTCAGAGGCATGTTATTAATAGCCTTTATTGGAATGTAAATGTACATCCACGCTTAGCTGCAGGAACCTGTAAGGGCAACGGATTCACTCTGTCCAGATGGCGCAATTTATATTAAGAAATAGCAGTAACAAGACTAGTTTTAAAATGTAAGAAGTAGAAAGTACAGATAATTGCGTGAAAAAGTGCTATAAATCACCAGCAGATTTTTTTGTATTGTGATGGATTTGTGAGTGTGCCAACCATTTATTACAGCGCTCATGAAGTGCCTTATGCTTTTGTCCTTCCTTTTCTAAAGAAGCTATAACATGTGTCTGTCAGCCTCTTTCCATTTTGAAAATTTCTTGTTAACAGACGTGGTGTTTAAACTGTTAACGCTAAAGTGTAAAATGGCCAACCACAACACTTTGGGGATCCAATATTTTCCATAACAAGGCCTCTTTGAATGAAATGAAAAGGATCCCCTCACCAAGACTGTTAAAGCTTTAGGCCCATATGTGCATTGAAGTGAGATTATCACAGGATTTATTATTTTATAGTGTCACTCTGCACAGAAAAATCTGTACGGCTGTTTACTGCCTCCTCCCCGGATCAATGAAGAGAGTGACATTGACTCCACAGAAACTTGCCCTTGAATATAAACACTCCTTGGATTCCTACCAAACAGCACCCTATAGAGCAGCAGAGAATTCGTAATTGACCATGAGTACAGGGTGCCAACTGGCTTATGTAGGCATGACATGACTTACAATGAGCTACGTGTCAGGTGCACAGAAAGTTGGGTGGTCATAATAATAACAGGCGAAACTCACATTCTTTTTGCACAGCAGCCACTTACAGTGCAGCTTCCATTTTGGACTGAATGCTGTCATGATAAATATCAAGGTGCTGTTAAAAGCATAAAGCATCAGTTACCTGTATGTCAGTTTCACAGGGGTGGCTGTGGCTTGAAGGTCCGCAACCACAAGATTGGGAGTTCAATCCCAGGCTCAACCAGTCACATGTCAAAGTGTCCCTGAGCAAGACACTGAACCCCAAGTTGCTCCCCAGATGCTCTAGGTATAGCTCTCCACTGCTCCTAATACTTAGGATGGGTTACATGCAGTAATTTAATTTTACTACATTGTACTGTCAATTGTATGTAATGAATAAGAAAAACATTTTGTTTTTATGAAGAACCCCAAGCAGGGTTTTTAAGCTCAAAATATCCAAGTAAGAATTCAGAGCTATCTTTTAGGTTTCCCAGCAATACAACAGGCAAGTATTAACAAAAAGATGAATTTGAATACAGACTGAACTTGTCAAACTGGCTTGAAAGAAATGCTAATATTCTAGCAACCGCTACACAAGTTTTCTTAAAGGTGCTCTAAGCAATGTTGGATGACATTACTTCTCATTGACGTTCAAAGTATTTTCAAACAAAACAAGACTAGCTCGCCCCTCCCTCCTCTTCCTTAAAACTCTATTACACTGAGACTAAGACTGTCTGATTGCCTCGAAGACACACTTTCCATGTCAAATTATTATCCATATTGTTATTCAGTTCAAAATACACCTGTCAAATCAAGACTCAAGGTTAATTTATTGTAATTGTACACTGGGTTGCACAACAAAATGCAGTTGTAGTCTTTAATTCTCTGGGCAGATAACATTGCGGGCATCTTAACATTGAACATTAGCTGGTTCCTGACTGAGCGTATGTGTGTAGTGCTGTGCAGTGCCATGAAGCAATTTGTTACATCGCGAGACCTGATAGCACGCAATACTTCCTATCGCATAACCATTTCAATGACTCAGAAGTTGTTCAGTTAAGGTAAATTAAGACCAGGCTCAGTAAGAGAGACCATATCGAATTTAAAGTATATTAAAACAATATTTTATCTAAAATTATATGGGGCGCCGTTTGTAAAGCAGCTCGTGCTGAAAATAACAGCAACATTTTGTCACATTTAGCTTTAAATAATGTTTAAATAACTGGTATGAAATTTTGAGGGTCACTTTCTTGCACATTACAACAATATTTGTCAACTTGGAAATATTTAAATAGTTAAATCCAAATATTAAATGTTACACCTAAAGTTAAATCTATATGCTAAATCTAAATCTAAATGTTAAATCTAAATCTAAATGTTAAATCTAAATCTAAATGTTAATCTAAATCTAAATCTAAATGTTAAATCTAAATATTAAATCTAAATCTAAATGTTAATCTAAATCAAATCTAAATGTAATCTAAATATAATAAATCTAATTAAATCTAAATAACTAAATGTTAATCTAAAATAATCTAAATCTAAATGTTAAATCTAAATTTAAATGTAAATCTAAATCTAAACTATAAATAATATTAATCTAAATCTAAAAGTAAATCTAATAAATGTTAAATCTAAATCTAAATCTAAATGTTAATCTAAATGTTTCGGGTGAAACTAAATATTTAGCTAATATGCAAATTAATGTCGGTAACCGGAAGTACCAAAATAAAAGCTCGAGGAGGTCAGTGTATGTTTATAGTGTCAAATAACGAATAAAAATCCTCTCATCGGGATATGGACTCTGAACGGATAACCGTGAAAAAAAACTACCTAAAATAATAAACACGTTGGGGAAAACTGTATTGAAGAGTACTTTGAGTTTTTAGTGTCACTTTATGAAGGTGTGGGAATTATGCCACTATAGCCAGCCACGGGGGGCTCACTTTGACTGGTCTGTCCAGTTCGCTTGCATTAACGTCAGCAAGAGCCTACCCCGCCCGCCCCCGACAAGGCACTGCGAAATGTCCAACGAATCCGCGTTGCGAGAACATCGGCAGAGCCGTCCGGGGGTGAACAAAAATATTTCAACAGCGACAGCGACAGCCTCAGGGCCACCGCAGGCCACCTCGGTAAGCGTTTTCCAAATCACGGAGTAGCATTGTCTTGTTGTCAAGGTAGTAGCAAATCTCTACTGGTAGCTACGTAGTAGTTTAGTTAAGTTAGCCTTGACAACAGGGTTGCTAGCCCGTGATTTGGAAAAACATACTACGAGGTGGCCTGCGGTGGCCCTGAGGCTGTCGCGTCGCTGTTGAATAAGTTTGTTCAGCACCAGGACGGCTCTGCCGATGTTCTCGGCTAACGCGGATCGTTGACATTACGCAGAGTGACCATGGCCACAGTACCGTGTCTTGTCGGGGGGGGCGGGATAGGCTCTTGCTGAAGTTAATGCAAGCGAACGTGACAGACCAGTCAAAGGGAGCCCCCCGTGGTGGCTATAGTGGCTATAATTCCCACACATTCATAAAAGTGACACTAAAAACTCAAAGACTCTCAAATACAGTTTTCCCCAACTGTGTTATATTTTAGGTAGTTATTTTCACGGTTATCCAGGTCAAGAGTCCATCTCCGATGAGAGGATTTTATTCGTTATTGACACTATAAACATACACTGACCTCCTCGAGCTTTTTTTGGTACTTCGGTTACCGACATTAATTTGCATATTAGCTAAATATTAGTTTCACCAACATTTAGATTAACATTAGATTTAGATTAGATTTAACATTTAGATTTAGATTTAACATTTATAGATAATTTAGATTAACATTTAGATTTAGATTAGTTAACATTAATGATTTAACATTTAGTTAGATATATTTAGATTTAAAATTTAGATTTAGTTTAGATTTAACATTAGATTTAGTTGTTAATATTTAGATTTAACATTTAGATTTAGATTTTAGATTTAACATTTAGATTTAGATTTATATTTAGATTAAACATTTAGATTTAGATTTAGATTTAACATTAGATTTAGATTTAACATTTAGATTAGATTTAACATTTAGATTTAGATTTAGCATATAGATTTAACATTTAAAATTTAGGTGTAACATTTAATATTTGGATTTAACTATTTAAAATATTTCAAGTTGACAAATATTGTTGTAAATGTGCAAGAAAGTGACCCTCAAAATTTCAACCCGTTATTTAAACATTATTAAAGCTAAAGTGACCAAAGGTTGAGGTTATTTTCAGCACGAGCCGCTTTACAAACGGCGCCCCATAAAATTAAGACGAAAGCAATGGAATATGAATCTGTAGTCTGTAAGGCAGTGTTGGTTGCAATGTTGAATGTATGTGTGGGGTTGTGAAGGCAAAGAAAAAAGGTAGATGATGATTTTGAGACAGAGAGAGAGAGAAAGAGAGAGAGAGTCGGATGGCTCCACCCATCTCTATCTGCAGGCAACTTGCCAGGAATAAAACACAAGATAACAGGAGGAGCACTGTCAGAGTCAGAGGCTGCTACATCGCTCATACATTACAAGGTTGGGTTGTGTGCTTTTAGCAAGTCAAAAAAAAAACATGTATGGAGCAGGCGTTGTGTTCATCAACGCATATTTGAACCAGGTAATGAGATTCGTAGCTGCAAAAAGTTTTGACTTACAAATCAGTTTAAGAAGGTTTGAACTGTACCTGATGGATTTCAGGAGATTATATTTAGTGGTAAACAGCACATTCATTCAAATACTACTAAAGGTATTTTATATATATATATACTTTGGTTTACTAAAGGTCTGAAGATAGAGAGGCCTCGTAATGATGCAGTGGACATATGCATGTCTACCCATTTCGTAACGGGCTCACATCTAAGTCATTATCTTTTTTACTTAATTGTCTTTTGAAAATGAAAAGGGGCCATGGCAGTAATGGATCAGTACTGAGAGAAGACAACGTCAAATAAATCACCCAGAACTTTTTTGTTTTGTCAACTGCACACTCTCCTCTAGCTGGGACCAGGTGGGAATTGTGTGTGTGTGCGTGTGCGTGTGCGCGCGTGTGTGTACGTGCGTGTGAGCGTGTGCGTGTGTGTGTGTGTTGCTGATAAGAGTTGCTTGGATGTGTCCTCTGGATGTCCCATTACCCTGAGGGAGAAGGTGTCACAGAGGAGGATATCAAGCCGAACGAGAACTGAAGTGCTCTGTGATTATTCTTTACTCTCTGTGGCTTTACCTCCCACCCCTCGGATTTAATGCTGTATCCCCTGTGCTGGCACTTCCATTGACTTTCGATGTTTTTCATCCCATTCATGTTTAAGGACGAGTAATGTTTGAATTTCTTGAATACCTGTGCTGATACAACACCTTGAGTTAAGGGGGCTGATAACATAATTCTAATTATTTTGAGAAAAATCAACATGCTAGAAGATGATCTGCCACTTTGTTCTCTAAGTTACCCCTAGGTGGGAATGTGAACGTGAATGGCCTTTGGTCTTTTTCGACCTTGTGACAGTGATTGACTTGTCCAAGGGGTATGCTGCACTGCGCTACGCTCTTGATGTAGCTGTGATTAACTCTAGCCTTCCCATGATATCAAAACATAAGTGGTTATAGATAATGAATGGATAGATGAAATATCTCAACGTTTAGATGGATTGCCATGAAATGTTTTATAGTCTTTCATGGCTCATAGGGTGACAAATCCTATTAAGCTAGGTGTTCTTTTAACTTCCTTTAGTGCCACTATAAAGTTTACACTCATGGTTTTAAGTACAATGTGTTAAAAAAGAATTGGATGGCTTGCCATATGATTTGGTTCGTACATTTATGTCCTCCTGACGCCCAAATTCCACCGGAGACTGAACGGCTGCGGATCCGCTCCAGAACGGCAGCTGAGCCATTAGGTTTCCATTAAAGTCAATGTGTGTGCTTCCACTGACTGCGGAACGGCTGCGTCTTGACTCTGTCCCAACTCCGGCGATCCGCAGCCCTCCAGAGCAGATCAGCAGGGCTTCTGTTTTAGCGTCCCGCAGCAATTCAGCACACGGCGGGAACGGAAGTCAAGCACAGAAACAAAATAAAACGTCTGGTTAATTTTCTAAATAAAATAGACCATGCTCACGGTGGAT
>NC_045739.1:7207942-7208399 GCF_008692095.1 Etheostoma spectabile
GGTTTTGTGGTTCTATTCTACATAAATTTGTAAGATCCTCGTGACTTCAGCTGTCAGTCATGGCTGCAGCCGTTCCGCAACAAATCCGAACCTGTTGGGTGTTGACAGACGACAGAGCACGGAGCCAACACGCAGCGGAGACTATCCACAGCCATTACGCATCCGGTGGAATTTTGGGGTTAGTTTGAATGGTAATAACTTTTGGTGATCGCTTCATTGTGTGTTTTATAGTAGGATGTATCGTTACTCACATGAGAAACCTGTCTTGCTCGTTCTTTTACTTCCCGGACAATAAGTAGACAAGGAGTCGTTGAAAACACATGAGGTACGTTAATGTAAATGTGCTGTATTTATATAGCGCTTTTCTAGTCTTACAACTACTCAAAGCGCTTTGACATCATACAGGAACCATTCACCATTCACACACATTCATACACTGTGGCTGAGGCTGCCGTAC
>NC_045739.1:7208409-7212405 GCF_008692095.1 Etheostoma spectabile
TGCCACCTGCTCATCAGATAAACACTCACACACATTCACACTCCGATGCTGCGCATCAGGGGCAACTCGGGGTTAGCTAACAAAGGTGACATACTGTATATTGTGTTAGATGCGAGATGTAGTACACTAAGCGATTTCACAGAAAACTCAATGGCACTACAGCAAACCTCTAAACTGTAACTTGTTGACTTGTAAAATTATCTTTTAAATTGACAAAAACATCATATGTGTAATTCATGGCACAATCAAAAAATATTGGTCTCTTGTTGTTGACTACCGTGCAAATTTTTTGGGAAATAAGGTCCAATGGGGAAAACCAGAAGGGGAGGGAATTCGCCTCTCAATTGTTCAACTGTGAAATAAACCCTGTTTATATCTTTTTCACAGTTTTTTAAATAACCAACTATCAAAATATTTTGTTCATGTTGCATTAATTAATTTTGATTTATAAAGGATGTATGTAGTATGTGATTCTGTTGAATATTGACATTGGTTCGACACTGCTATGTGGTGCTACAGACACATTTTGGCAGATACAAAAAAAGTATTAAGATTTGACACCTAGCCCTATTCCTTTTATTGCTTTCACACACATACATATGTAAACACAAACATAGTTCTACAGAATACTACTACTACTCTGAATGTCACACATCAATCTACAGATTTCTCTTTCTCTCTGTCTTTGGCCTCAATTCAAAGTGAGATGCTGCTGACTCTTTAACATGGATAAGAACACAGGGGGCTATTTTAAGTAATTTGCAGCATTGTCAGCGTTTTAAACCAGGCGGAGAACGTGCCTCATCTCATAATGACGTTTGTTACGTTTTCCCCTTTCCCATTCTTTTAGTTTCCCTCTGTTAGGCTTCTGATTATGTAACTGTTCACAGGAACACAGACAGAGATGGGACTTATAGTGACATACCCACTTACACGGTCACATGTGGGTGTACTAAAAAGCATGTGCACACTACACACACACACACACACACACATTCTCACACAAGCCATGCTGAGAATCTGTGTTTTGTTTTTTATGCTTACTGTAGTACCAATCCATCAATATATCCCTGCACATCCATGGACATCCCTACTGGAAATCCACAGATCTTAATGTCAACAGTTTTTTTTTTAAATCTTTTTACAATTTTTTCCCCTAATTTTTCTTTTAATCATATTTTTCTTAACCCATCTGGGCATATACTGTACATCTATTTATTTTAGACTGAGCATATGAAGCATATAAATCCACTTAGTTCTGAACTATCTACTCCCTTCAACATCAGTAGTTACAGTATATTCCTGTCCCTTATTTCCTAATTTCGTCTTATCCTCCCTTCTCCATCCCTTTCCCCCGCAGAAAAAAAACATGATCTTTTCTTTTGCATGGTGTATTAATAGGAATATATATATATATACAGTATATAAATGTGCTTCTAAGGAGCTGTATCAAAAAACATGCAAGATTATAAATGTATGGCCCTGGAATCATAAAAGGAAAAATAATGAATCAAAATTAGATTTTTATGTCTGTCTGGCGTCATAAGGAATGCCTCCATTTCACATCTTGTTCAAAAGGAAATCATGCCTGCTTTTTCAGCCATTCGTTTTGTAAATGCCATACCAAAATGATCTGCAATATGCAAGTAGGCTTAAATTAAATTAATCATCAATGGTAGCTACTGATGGCCCTGATGAAAACAAAAGCCCTTTGTGAACTCTTTATTTAACCCTTGTAAGGTTTTCATACTTTTGTTGCACAGCCAATGTTAAGGGTCTGGAGGACCCTCCACATTATAAGGCTTTTAACTCAATACAGCCATAACAATTTATGTAAAAAATACAGATGTTTATTTTAACTCCATTACAATGATAGATACGTCATGTATGATTCATATTATACATATATAAATATGGATCACATATATGACCATACCATATGACCATTTTCATTTTTTGTGAGAAAACAAAGAAATTCAATTATAAAAAAAAGACAAAAACAAGATTTTTTTTATCATTATGGGTGCTTATTTCTTAGAACTTAATCAGAACAGGTGAAAGTGCTTGAAACATAGCAATTGTGTAACTTTGTGTGGGAATAGGAGGAGCAGAAATAAACCACAGACATCTACACTCAGACACACATAAAGACACACACATAGACACACACACACACACAGATACACACACATCAGGCCCAGTTAGGAGGAGAACAAAGTTTCGTAGCTACCTACAATTATTACACTCGGGTCTAGTAGACCCAAAAACCTCATATGTAATGGTCATGTGTAGGGGGACCTTGTGCATTGTGTGTCATTGAAAATGAGTTATTTTTTATGTTCTTCACAGAAAATAAGCCAAGGGCAATGAGTTTGAGTTAGCAGAAATAATATATAGCATAATATTTCTTTTGGCAAACATTGAAAACGGGTCCCACAGTCACAAACACCTTACAAGTGTTAAATCTTTGTCATCTCTTCAGGGTGAAAGAGTCATGGTCCTTTTTTTCATCTTTCACAGTAATAATCCCTTCAGGGTTAGAGTAGAAATCCTGCTGAGGACATGAACATTCCAACAGAAACACATATGACATTGTATACCAACACAGTCTCACTCCCATCTTGTAAAATATACGCTTGGTCAGGTGCCTTTATCGTTGTTATTGATGCTTGGTCGTCTTCTTTAGGATCACGCGCTTGGTCGAGACAATAGGCGTCTCTTTTGACGCTGTTAGGTTAGAGAAAAGCTCAAGGGTGGGCTTATGGTTTTGTGACTCGCGGGGATGGGACGGTTAGTTTCAGGAAAAGGTCGTGGGTGGGCTTACGGTTCCGTGAAACGCAGGACTAACAGGCCGGTTAAAAAAGAAAGCGGCTTCCCTGACACGCGGCAATGACGGGATGGTTAAGGACCTGGACCTGGGTGAAAGTCCTGTGTTTGATCCATCCACCACCCCGACCAACCTCCCTACGCGGAATTTACCCCTTACACACTATTTGCTAAACCCCGTCTAGATGCTGCGCTCCCCAGTACGTTCTACACACACGCCGAAGGGTGCCTTTTTTGTCACATCAAACGTGGACAGCTACTAACCATATGTCCATATTTTATGTGTTTGGAGTGAGAATGGGTTGTCTATACAGTACCGATCTTCTCAGTAGAAAGGAAATAAGCAAGCCCAAAAGTCAACGTGTTGATTTTTCTGCTGAATTGACATTGATTTTTGTGCTGCCATTTGTGTGTTTTTTTCCTCAAGGTGCTTTAAATCTGATTCTGATTAACTTGTTGGACACATTTACAATCATGCATTTCTTTCATTAAATGTGTGTCGAACCAAACTCAGACCACAAATTGGCCAAGTACAAGGACAGACAGTTTTTTCAGCTTGTGTCCTTTGGAAACTTACACCATTACCACAGTTCTTTGTGTCCATTAGAGACTTTTTCTTGAACAGCGTAGGTATGTATGGAGTAGTCTTGCATTGCCACACCTTCCTCCACAGCGCTGCGGTCAGGGGTTATTTGCATTTCTTTAAACCAATTACAATTTTCTTTGGTGGCGCTAAGCTCCGGATGCAGCAAGTGTGACTCTGCAAAATAGTGTGGTTAACTGTTCACACAATACAGTAAAAGTAAGAGTTATTTACATTAGCTGGATGCCTGGTTTACTGTAGTTTGCTCTTACTAGTGTATCGCTTTGTGACTTTTTGTCTATAGCAAATCCCTAGAAATTGGTTCTAAAACGTCCCAGTTTGAGAGTAAACATATTCCGTGAACAATCCACCATCCATCCATCTTTTTCTGCTTATCAGGTATCGGGTCGCGGGGAAGCAGCTCCAGCAGGGGACCCCAAACTTCCCTTTCCCAAGCCACATTAACCGCCTCTGACTGGGGGATCCCGAAGCGTTCCCAGGCCAGGTTGGAGCTATAATGCCTCCACCTAGTCTTGGGTCTTCCCCGAGGCCTCCTCCCAGCTGGACGTGTCTGGAACACCTCCCTA